>NC_136266.1:120898100-120918100 GCF_964187855.1 Myxine glutinosa | reverse complement strand
ATGGAAGCAATGTTTCTTCCAGAATGGCCCTGTATTTGAACTGCTTCAGGTTTCCATTCAGAACAACCAGGTCAGTTTTGCCCCCTGCATGAAAAGCAGCCCAAACGGTCACCCCACCACCTCCAGCTTGGACTCTTGGCACTATACAATCTTTGTTGTAGGCTTCATGCACTTTTCTACGCACTCGGACGCGGCCATCTTGACGATAGACCAGAAATCTAGACTCGTCACTGAAGATCACGTGATTCCAGTGTCCTGGCTGCCATTGACGGTGCTCTCTGGCCCACTGCAATCGGCGCTGGCGGTGTTGTCTGGTCAGGCGTGGCTTTCTCAGGGGACGCCTGGCACGATAGCCTGCTTGAACCAGTCGTTGGTTGACTAGCCTTCTGGATACAGGCACATTTGTCAGTTGCTGCCACTCAGCCCTAAGCCGATTAGCTGACTTGGTACGGCCATTGCGGACTAACCGGTGCAGCTGGTGATCATCCCTCCTTGTGGTTCTGCGGGGACATCCTGGCCTCGGTATTGGAGTATGGACACCCCTCTGAGCATTTCGTTTCAGGATCTTTGACACCTGACCTTGAGTGATGCCATACTGCCGAGCAATAGCACGCTGTTTCATGCCGTAATTTCGTAAAGCCACCATTCCATGACAAACAGCATTGTCGAGTTGACGGACCATCTCCAGAGGAAGCGGCAATAACTTTTGGAGGCGTGCAGCAGTTGTTTTCCACTAATACAGAACGCAACAACCCTTGTATACCCGACTGTGAAGCCAATCATCAAATGCACCTGTCCGTACATTTTGCCACGCCACCTGTGATATAATCCTGTTGTTGACTTCTTGCTGCGACAGACAATCAGTGACATGGTTCTTTTAACAAATAAATCACCAAAGTGTAAAAGAAACTCACCAGATTGATATACTGAGTTAAGAAAGTAAACCCAAGTCAAGAAAAAAAAAATATTCCATATTAAATGCCAAGTCTGTATATATATATATATATACAGTATATATATATGTATATATATATATATATATATATATATATATATATATAAACATATATATATATATATATGTATATATATATATATATATATATAAACATATATATATATATATATATATATAAACATATATATATATATATATATATATATATATATATATATATATATATATATATATATATATATATATATATATATATATATATATATATATATATATATATATATATATATATATACATACATACATACAGTCACATGAAAAAGTAAGTACACCCCATGTAAAGTTTTGACTTTTTCAACATATTTCAACATACAGCTATTTGATCTTCATTTCAACAATATTGATAGATAAAGGTGATATAATATAACAAATATCATGAAATATTTACATTTTGTAGTCCATTGTATAATTTAAATAAACATGAATGCAAATTTCACATGTGGAAAAAGTAAGTACACCCCGACATTTATCACTATTTCAAATACCGAAAATTAGAATCAGGTGCACCAGCTCATGTGCAAATGATTAGAACATCATTAGAGAGGATCTTGAAGGAACCAGTCTTATTTAAACCTCAGACATTTAGTTTGGTTTGTTCTTTGTTGTTGAAGTGTGCGGCATCCATGCCTAGATCAAAAGAGCTCTCTGAGGCCTTCAGAAAGAAGGTTATAGATGCCTACGAGGCTGGGAAGGGATTTAAAAAGATCTCCAAACAATTTGAAATCAATCATTCGACTGTCCGGAAGATCATCTACTTGTGGAGAAGATTCCAAACAACTTCCAACTTGTTCAGGCCAGGCCGCCCCAGCAAGTTCAGCCCAAGAGCAGACTGCAAGATGCTGAAATAAGTCTCTAAGAACCCCATAATGTCATCACGGGACCTACAGGTAGCTCTTGCCACTGTTGATGTCAAAGTGCACGAGTTTACCATTAGAAAGAGGCTGCACAAATTTGATCTACATGGGAGGTGTGCCAGGAGGAAACCTTTGCTGTCCAGAAAGAACATCATGGCAAGACTAAAGTTTGCCAATGAACACCTTGGCAAAGAGCAGCACTTCTGGAACAATGTGCTCTGGACAGATGAGTCAAAGGTAGAGCTATTTGGCCACAGTACCAGAAGACATGTTTGGCGAAAAACAAAGACAGCATTTGACCACAAGAACCTGATACCAACTGTAAAGCATGGTGGTGGAAATATTATGGTTTGGGGCAGCTTTGCTGCATCAGGGCCTGGGCAGCTCACCATCATATAATCCACTATGAATTCTTCATTGTACCAGAGGGTGCTTGAGGCTAATGTGAGGCCATCTGTCGGAAATTTGAAGCTCAACCGAAGGTGGACCTTGCAACATGACAATGACCCTAAACATACCAGTAAATCCACCATGGAATGGCTGAAAAGAAAGAAATGGAGGGTTCTGGAATGGCCAAGTCAAAGCCCGGATCTAAATCCCATCGAGATGTTGTGGGGGGATTTGAAACGAGCTGTGCATGCCAGAAACCCCTCAAACATCGCACAGCTGAAATAATTCTGCATGGAGGAGTGCGCAAAAATTTCTCCCAGTCGATGTCAGAGACTGGTAGACAGTTATAAGAAACATCTACTTGAGGTTGTTTCTGCCAAAGGGGGCAATACCACCTGTTAGAGCCAAGGGTGTACTAGTGTACCTACTCTTTTCACATGCGAAATTTGCATTTATGTTTTTTTAAATTATACAATGGACTACAAAATGTAAATGTTTCATGATATTTGTTATGTTATATCACCTTTATCTATCAATATTGTTGAAATGAAGATCAAATAGCTGTATGTTGAAATATGTTTAAAAAGTCAAAACTTTACATGGGGTGTACTTACTTTTTCATGTGACTGTATACTAGCCGAAAGCACCCGGTGTTGCCCGGGTTCTTTTTGAATGAATTTACAACTATAATTCAGTTTTTATTCGTGACCATAGAAGATTGACTTCTATAATTCAGCTCAGCTTTTAATTGCGAAATGGGCCCAGCCCGGCCGAAGCGGCCTCGACCAGCCTCGCCACCTAGCCTATAACCTTCCCGGGGCCCGTCCCGACATTTTTTGTGTTGGAGATTTCCTCCTATCTTTCACCGTTCAGGAGATTAGCGCATGCAGACAAACAAACAAAAACTTTCTTTTATATATATGCTAGCCGAAAGCACCCGGCGTTGCCCGGGTTCTTTTTTAATGAATTTACTTCTACAATTCAGCTTTTACATGCGGCCGTCGAAGATTGACGACTGTAATTCAGCTCAGCTTTTCATTGCGAAATGGGCCCAGCCTAGCCAAGGTGGGCCTCGACCGGCCGGCCGGCCTTCAGTGGTTCTTGACCTTTTTAAAGGCGCCGAACCCCAACGAAACCCACCGAACACTCGCGGAACCCCTCAAATCTGACCAAAAAATTAAGAAGAATTGCATCTTAATGCGTTTTCTGTTCTTCTTTTCGGGAGGCGATCTGAGAAATGCATGGTTTTGTTTTGGCAAGGGCCACCCTCAAATCATTTCCGCATGCAAACCTGCTCCTTTTCTTTGTTTTAATGTCCACCAGTTTCGAAAACGCATGCTCGCAGAGATACGTTGTGACGAACGGCGTGAGGATCTCAAGGGCAATTTTAGCGATGTAAGGATACCCTTCCATTTGGCGGCACCAAAACGTTGAGAGTGTTGTTGTGCCGAAGAGTTGTTGTTGAGTCTGGCTCTGCTGAAGTTCGATGAGGCCGTCGAGGTATCATTGACATCTACCGTTGCAACGTCGAAAGTAAACGGCTGCTGCACCCATGCTGGGTATTGCTCTTGGTCGGGGAAGTAGCCGTCGAATAACTTTCCCAGCTCATCCAAGTGCATGGCAATCGCTTGCTTCAGCTCCCCGGGTACAGCAGTGCCTCCAACTTCAGACTCATCTTCGATCCTGCTCAGGCACTCGTCCAGCAGCGAAAAGTTTGCGAAGTTGTCGTTCTCTGTTCGCCGCCTCCACAACGGTAACTTCTTTCGGAAAGCGCTCAGCTTTCCTTCAGATTCGATGACATTCACTCCACCGCCCTGGATCTGGCAATTGAGGTAATTGAGTGCGTCGAAGATGTCAGCCAAGTACGCCAAGGCGAGGATGAACTCTGACTCTTGGAAGTGCGTTGCACGGCAATGCTGGTGTTCTCGCAAAAACAGGGCTAATTATACACGCAAGGCAAAAAAACGGCTCACTACCTTCCCTCGTGATAACCATCGAACGTTAGAGTGATAGAGGGGCAATTCCATGACGTTACGGAGTGAAAACTTTGAGTCATTTTTGTGAACTTTGATTGCTCTAGCATAGTGATAAAGCCACTAGTACCTACTCTCTATATATCATATTGTAAAGGAAGAGTTGCACTTTACAGAGATATTAATGGAGTTCCAGTAAGTTGGACCATTGTCAAGTAATTAACATTCAAAAACTGTGTTACGGAGTGACACTGTCTTTTGTCATTTATTAAACAATAACAACATTAATTGAAAACTCTGCTCTCACAATAGTTATAAAATTGTAATGAAATAATAGGAAGATACACTCATAGTTGTGCCTTCAGTACAGGGGTTTCAAAATTCCAGACATGACCTAATTACTCTGAAATAATTACAATAGTCCCGTTATGGAGTGACGAAAAATCCCGTTACGGAGTGACGAGTCAATTTTGAGATTTCTCCCAAAGCAACAAATCATTTCTAGATAATGCCAGGCTTTCATTCTGAACCCAGCTGACTTGTGCTGGCGTTTCAACATCTAACACTTTAGATAAATAATAAAAATAAAAATCTGAACTGAGAAAATATACAATAAACATATAAAAAAGTCAAGAAATAGACTAAAGAAATTGAGAACAATTTACGAGTGGATGACCAGAAACAAAACAAAGTTTGGAATTAATCAGTTGGCCACATCACAAAACTTCACATGACTGCCCTGCAAAAGGTTCCCTTTCCCAAAGGACATTCAGCAAATACATAATGATTGCGATGGTCGAGGGATGGCTGAAGAAGGAATCTGACGACTTGGTTGGAATCAATCCAGGATTTATCTTCCACCTCTGGGAATGTATATGCCAAGTCAGATAGGCCCGCTTTTCGCAAAAATGATACTTCCAAACAACCATCATCTACTATCTGAGTCACCTGGCCAACAAACAACTTGTTAGATTTTTTTGTGACAAACTGCACAGTCACAAAGTCACCAGGGTGCACTGGGGTTGACTGTCTGACTTGGGGTGCTCAGCAGGTGCTGGACTAGCAGTATTTTGACATTCCAAGGATGATACATGGCACTCAGGGTGAAGACTCACCAATTCAAATTGTTCCGCTGTTGAGTACATAGAGGCACTCACAACATATTTCCTCACAGGTTTCACACAGTGTGTTTGGTGTGTTTTCGGAAGCGACGTCACTAACTGCCAGCGCTCGTCCAATTGCGACTGGCACTTCTCAATGTCTCCTGCTGCGATGAATAAAACTTCGATCTTTTTGCACTGTGCCGCTGCTACGCGGAAGAAGGATTCTGCATCAGATACAGGATCCCCAGCCAGATTTGCCAACCAAACTCTCCTCTTTACCTCACCTCCTATCCCATCAACAGCACCCTTACCGTGAGATGTGGCAAAGAAATTCCAGGATAATTGAATCTTGAACAATTCCTGAAGGAACTCACCTTTTTCAGGCTGAGTTATCAATTGTTTGACAGAATGAGTCACTCTGTAATGTTACGGAGTGACAAGTTTTCTTTTTAATTTATTTTCTGTAGATTAAAAAAAACAAACATTATACTGTACAATGATTGGGTGGTATAAGTTCTTAATGACCCTGGATTTATTTGGTTTTTCATCCACCAGTTATAGAGAAAAGTAACCAAATGTCAAATTTTCGTTATGGAGTGACATGTCACAGAGTGACATCTGACTCCTAATTTGAGTTTTAATTTTAAAGCATAGAAGGACAACTTATATTTTTTCAATTGGTTTTGAAATAATCTTCATACAGGTAGCTTCTGATGGATAGCATTTGTTGACTTCATACCAATGAATTGAGAGAATGAATGAATTAATAGTTCTTTGCATTATCGAGGGCCAATTTTACTGCGCTTTTCAGTAGAATGACTTCATTAATTGCAATGAGTGATGTAAGCCAACAGAGCAAGCTAACTCAGTGATCTTGATATTATCGTGCTTCGTGTTCAGGTACGCAACTTCATACGACGTGGTGAGGGTCAGTTTGTCAATTGGAACGAAGTTGAGAGTGGACAAGGTAGCACTTGCGTCGAATCGGACTCTCTTCAATTTGAATTCATCCAGTGTTGCGTCTTTGTACTGCCCCTCGCCGTGCAGTTTTTTGAAGTGTTCCCGTAGTTTTGCTGGTGCGAGGCTGGAGTTGCTCAACTTGACATTGCAAAGCATGCATTGAGGATGCTGACTTCTGTCCAGTTCCGTCAAACACGTGAACTCGTACTGCACGTAATCCTCCGACCACTTCCTTTTTTTGCTCGACATACTGCAAAAAAAAAAAAAAAAGTAACAAACTGATCTTAATTGAGTTCGGGCAAATAATTATATGACAAAAATTTAAAAAGGAACATGCTTAAATATAATCAGTACCCCTCTGAAAACTGAGAAATTTTTAATGAAGAAAACATAACTTATAGTTACGATGACGGGATTTATTATCTACTCAACACTACGTCACCTCAAATCCCATTATAATATTACATAGAGAACTGCGAATTGTTAGTTTTGAATTGCGACCAAAGGAGTTATATCACCTCCACCTAATTTTCTGAGTAATTCAATCATATTTTATAATCACCATCCACTTTTGACTTTAATATAATTCTGAACCCGCCCTGCATATCCACAAACATTTCCAACTTACTTTTCAATTAATCAGTAACTCCAAAGTAAGGCGCGACCAATGACGCACGGCACATGGCAAGCTAATCGAAGCTATTCACTGGAATTTCCGAACACCTGCAAAGTCCAAAATCCAGCAAGTAAGTAAGCAAATAAGCACCATCAACATTCAACTTACTACAGTCAGTGTGAAACAACTCATCTTGAACACAGACCAGAGAAACCATGATTGGGATGGGAATACAATTACAAATAACATTTCCATTCGTTCGTAACATACATAGCAAAATAATAATAATATTAATAATAAGCGTAATTACACACAGATTCAAAATTGATACAAAAAAAAAAAAATTGCAATCCGTTTCGGAGGACCTCCAGCGAACCCCTGAGACTGGCTCACTGAACCCCTGGGGTTCGGTCGAACCCAGGTTAAGAACCACGGATATATATATATATATACAGTCACGTGAAAAAGTAAGTACACCCCATGTAAAGTTTTGACTTTTTCAACATTTATCAACATACAGCTATTTGATCTTCATTTCAACAATATTGATAGATAAAGGTGATATAATATAACAAATATCATGAAATATTTACATTTTGTAGTCCATTGTATAAATTAAATAAACATAAATGCAAATTTTGCATGTGGAAAAAGTAAGTACACCCCTGCATTTATCACAATTTCAAACACCTAAAATTAGAATCAGGTGCACCAGCTCAGGTGCAAATGATTAGAACATCGTTAGAGAGGATCTTGGAGGAACCTGTCTTATTTAAACCTCAGACATTTAGTTTGGTTTTGCTCTTTGTTGTTGAAGTGTGCGGTGTCACCATGCCTAGATCAAAAGAGCTCTCTGAGGCCTTCAGAAAGAAGGTTATAGATGCCTACGAGTCTGGGAAGGGATTTAAAAAGATCTCCAAACAATTTGAAATCAATCATTCGACTGTCCGGAAGATCATCTACAAGTGGAGAAGATTCCAAACAACTGCCAACTTGTTCAGGCCAGGCCGCCCCAGCAAGTTCAGCCCGAGAGCAGACCGCAAGATGCTGAAATATGTCTCTAAGAACCCCCAAAATGTCATCACGGGACCTACAGGTAGTTCTTGCCACTGTTGATGTCAAAGTGCACGAGTCTACCATTAGAAAGAGGCTGCACAAATTTGATCAACATGGGAGGTGTGCCAGGAGGAAACCTTTGCTGTTCAGAAAGAACATCAGGGCAAGACTAAAGTTTGCCAATGAACACCGTGGCAAAGACCAGCACTTCTGGAACAATGTGCTCTGGAAAGATGAGTCAAAGGTAGAGCTATTTGGCCACAGTACCAGAAGACATGTTTGGCGAAAAACAAAGACAGCATTTGACCACAAGAACCTGATATCAACTGTAAAGCATGGTGGTGGAAATATTATGGTTTGGGGCAGGTTTGCTGCATCAGGGCCTGGGCAGCTCACCATCACAGAATCCACTATGAATTCTTAATTGTACCAGAGGGTGCTTGAGGATAATGTGAGGCCATCTGTCAGGAAGTTGAAGCTCAACCAAAGGTGGACCTTGCAACATGACAATGACCCTAAACACACCAGTTAATCCAAGAAGGAATGGCTGAAAAGAAAGTAATGGAGGTTTCTGGAATGGCCAAGTCAAAGCCCGGATCCAAATCCCATCGAGATGTTGTGGGGGGATTTGAAACGAGCTGTGCATGCAAGAAACCCTCAAACATCGCACAGCTGAAATAATTCTGCATGGAGGAGTGGGCAAAAATTTCTCCCAGTCGATGTCAGAGACTAGTAGACAGTTATAAGAAACGCCTACTTGAGGTTGTTTCTGCCAAAGGGGGCAATACCACCTATTAGAGCCAAGGGTGTACTTACTTTTTCCACATGCGAAATTTGCATTTATGTTCATTTAAATTATACAATGGACTACAAAATGTAAATGTTTCATGATATTTGTTATATTATAGCACCTTTATCTATCAATATTGTTGAAATGAAGATCAAATAGCTGTATGTTGAAATATGTTGAAAAAGTCAAAACTTTACATGGGGTGTACTTACTTTTTCACCTGACTGTACATACACATATATATACATATATATATATATATATATATATATATATATATATATATATATATATATGTATATATATATATATTGTTGCGGATCTCCTGGTCGGCCTTCTCCCCTTTACCAAGGGGGGATTAGTCCCCTTGTCTTTGACTAGCCGACGGGATCCGGGGCTATGACGTTCCTTCCGGACGGCGTTAAATAGGGTTGTAGGCCGAATTCCTATTACCTAAGTATCAACGCCGCCTAGGAAGCAAGGAAATAACCCGCCCGAATCACGGTTCTAGGTGGAAACGCCGAGCGGTAGCGAACCGTGTCCTGAGCCGTTATCAAGGACTACATCCCGATCCGAGCGGTTCCTATCGTGCCATGCTTACCCAATGGAGGAAATCACTGATACAGTCGAATCAGGAAAGACAGGAAGAACAGATGGTTTATTACTTTATTGCACATATATACAAGGATCTGATTCAGAGATGCAGTGCAGCTTAATTACAGTCTTGACTTGTCCCCTGGACAAATGGGCCCGCTCACACTCAGACAGACACACTCACACGGGGATTGCAGATGGTCAGGTTGATGGTCCAGGGATGATGGCGTCCGAACAGCTCGTTCTCTGTTCCCCAACGCACGCTGCGTAGAAGATGGAACAGACGGCAGGAGCTCTCCGCGTGTCGTTGGCGCACGGAAATTATATGCCAGGCGAACGGTAAGGCTGGCTGGGCGGTTACACTTGCGGCCACGTTCGCGTATGTAATAACTGGACCGGCGCTATATGCGCTCCCAATACAAATTCGTATGCGCTCCCAATACAAGTTCATATGCAAGGCGCAATTCCTTCCAGGTCTTCTCTCAGCCCTCCACTTCAACCAGTCCTTCAATACAGTCCTCTCCCCACGAGTCCTCTCACAGCGAAGTTCTCCTGGCCAGTCCTTTTAAGGGCTTTTTGCGTGTGCTTTTATAGGCACGCCCTTACCACGCCCTGTCACGCCATGTCACCCGAGCCCTGATTGGCTGGTGGCCCTTACCGCTGCTGTCTCCCCCGCTTCAACCTCGACGACGCCCCCACCTTCTCTTCAGGCCTACCTCATGTCCCTTGACTAGTGAGCATCCTAATGCGAGGTGCAATAGCCAAAATTGGGCGCGGGATCGATTCCACCCATAGAAGTGGAATTTGAGGGTGGAGGCAAAATTAAAGGGGCCTAAACTTATTTCTTTTACACAACGCAGATGATACTAGGGAAATGGCCTTATACTCACACAGACTATGACATAACTAATATCCTAAATGGGCCTACGTGTTGGTTGTGGACTAACTAGGGGGCAAACCTTTAACCTTTAATGATGTTATATGATTGTACACTCTCAAAACCGCAACAATATATATATATATATATATATATATATATATATATATATATATTATATATATACATACATATATATATATATATATATATATATATATATATATATTATATATATATATATATATATATATATATATATATATATATATATATATATATATATATATATATATACAGTATATTGAAATAGCACATTGAATCTATATATATGTATATATAATGAGCTTCTATGTGATGTACGGTATTGAATGTCAATCTTATGGTCATTATGTTCTTTATGTAAAACAATACCAGAGTATATCAACCATCAGGGTTGTTTTACCTGATTGCCTTTGATGTAAGAGTAAATTTTGTTCTTCAATGGTTCTATAAATGCTTCTAATATTTACTGTAATTTAGTTTATCACCTCTAACTCTTTATTGCTGGTGCTGTGTGCCACAAGCCTCAATGTTGATATTCCTATGAAGATGCAAGCCCCATTAGTGACTTGTGTACTACAATCCAAGGCTCAAATCAATACTCTAGTGACTAGTCTACTACTCGTACTTCTTTAACGTGAATTAATGAATCTTATGGTGTTATGGGGTCAACCAATCGGGAAGCTTGGCCCAAGCCTTTTATGAACTGTCTGGTATTGTGTGGGCCTCAAACCTTAGTGGTCTGCGCAACTTTAAAAAAAATCTCTCGTCATGTTGCTGCTAATTTACCAAGAAATCGCATCAGGTTAATTTTGCATTAATCTATTAAACTGATCCAGGATTGAATGACTCTTCTATACTTGGCCAGTAGGCCTTCATTGTCCATTCCACCACAATGCTGGGTTTTTTTAGCTAATTAAAGGGCATTTAATGCACCACATAGCTATGAATTCAGTATGATAAACAAAGACCCATTTGTCGAATTGATCATTGAAGTATACTTAAGAATGGAGCAGCACAGTGACTGCTTGTCGGCAAACGGCTCTTCAATGGGCATGCAGGCACTTTAAGCACTGTTTCGGGCCTATGGATGGCCATCTGCTGCGTCAAAAACAGGGCCTTAATGATCCAATGTCACGTCAGACCAAAGGCTAGGGAGTAGTGGGCAATCCATGAATGCGTTTCTGCCCAACGGGTGTCATCAGCAAGGCACAATCATTCCACCCCTGCCCCCCTTCCACATGGATAACCCAGCAGGACGCCTGCTTCACCCTTTAGCTGTCATGGTCCCACCATTTCTTGCTCCATCATGGCCATTTTAGCATGAAATTTTGATGAGCATGTGTCACCTGCTACACAAATACCATGCCTCTGTCAACACGAACAACCTAAACGCTTTTCATAAATGCAGTTGAGAAAATATTATGCAAATCAGTCGTCAGGCAAAACGAGCTGCATATGAACAAGCTCTTCACCATTTCCCACCCAACTTGAGCAGTTCAATAATCAAGACCATTGTGAACCCACTAACTAGCAGTGTAACCGTTCTTCCGGTTGAGTGGAGGCACAGCTGAGGAGTTGCCCGCATTTGTGTCATGTTCAGTTGGGGTGATAAATGCGAAGTGATTGCTCACCTACTCTTCTTGAAAGACACCATAGTATTTTTAATGTTCACTAACTATGGTCATATATGGGATGTCCAGTTTAATATCCCTTTGAGGGATGGCACATACATTGATGAATCACCCTGCCTGTGAAACACCAGGATGGCAGTTTACAGCTGAGTCGCATTGGCGGATACAAAGTGGGTCCAGCGGTTGCGCACCCCCTACCCCAACCCTTCGGATTATCGATGTTAAGTGATTTGCTGTAATATTGGATGCAGTCCAGTGGCAGATACAGAGCGGTAGCACCATTCAACTTTTTCTTTACAGGATAAACAAGTAGTTAGAGGTGTCGAGTTGATTTTATAATCACGCATTAAATATGTGTTTCCCAATCACCGCACGGTAATCAAGCGTTACATCACGTTACGTAATCAAGTGTTACATTACACAAATTACTATAACACCCAATTTATGTTAGTGGGTGTTACGTCCAAATAGAGGAACCAAAGGACCAGCAGATGGGTTTCTTCCAAGGGCAGTATATTCTTCCCAGAACCGGACAGACTAACAATTACTAAAAGTGAACGCAGAACATACTCAGAGTTCAAATTAGCACCTCAAGGCAACACTTACATCCCATCTTCGCGCCCAAAAAACAACCATCGGAAGTCCCTCCAAGAAGATACGGGCATTCAAATAATGAATTATTGTGCTGACATATCATAAATAACGAACTATTTTGATTACATTACAAGATAATATTGTTAAGTAATTTTTGAACATCCCAATTTTGGGGTTAAACAATCCGTGACCGTGTGACAAATCTGCTTGCTTTGATATAACGGTGGCGTAGGCTGACATGGTGAAAGGTGTCAAGTTAATCTTTTCTTCGCACATTTAATGTTTCCCAATTACACTGTTCATCTTTAAATAGCGCATTGAATGTGTGTTTCCCAATCATGCTCTTCATCTTTAAATAGCGCATTTAATGCGTGTTTCCCAATCTTGCTGTTCATCTTTAAACATCGCATTGAATGCGTGTTTCCCAATCTTGCTGTTCATCTTTAAATAGCGCATTTAATGCGTGTTTCCCAATCTTGCTGTTCATCTTTAAACATCGCATTGAATGCGTGTTTCCCAATCGCGCTGTTAATACTTAAATAGCGCATTGAATGCGTGTTCCCAAATTTTGCTGTTCATCTTGGAATCGTGCATTGAATGCGTGTTTCCCAATCATGCTGTTCATCTTTAAATAGATCATTGAATGTGTGTTTCCCAATCACAATGTTCTTCTTTAAATAGTGCATTGAATGTGTGTTTCCCAATCATGCTATTAATCTTAAAATAGCACATTGAATGTGTGTTTCCCAATCACACTGTTCATCTTTAAATAGTGCATTGAATGTGTGTTTCCCAATCATGCTTTTAATCTTTAAATAGCACATTGAATGTGTGTTTCCAAATCACACTGTTCATCTTTAAATCGTACATTGAAATCGTTTTTCCCAATCACGCTGTTCATCTTTAAATAGTGCATTTAATGTGTGTTTCCCAATCATGCTGGTCATCTTTAAATAGCACATTGAATGCGTGTTTCCCAATCTTGCTGTTCATCTTTAAATATCGCATTGAATGCGTGTTCACAATCTTGCTGTTCATCTTTAAATAGCACTTTGAATGTGTTTCCCAATTTTACAGTTCATCTTTAAATCACAAATTGAATGTGTTTCCCAATCCCACTGTTGATGTTTAAATATTGAATTGAATGCGTGTTTCTGAATCATGCTGTTCATCTTTAAATAGCGCATTGAATACGTGTTTCCCAATCATGCTGTTCATCTTTAAATAGCACATTGAATGCATGTTTCCCAATCATGCTGTCCATCTTTAAATAGCGCATTGAATGCGTGTTTCCCAATCACACTGTTAATCTTTAAATAGTGCATTGAATGCGTGTTTCCCAATCACACTGTTCATCTTTAAATAGCACATTAAATGTGCGTTTCCCAATCGCGCTTTTAATCTTTAAATAGCACATTGAATGTGTGTTTCCCAATCATGCTGATCATCTTTAAATAGTGCATTGAGTGTGCGTTTCTCAATAACACTGTTCATCTTTAAATAGCGCATTGAATGTGTGTTTCTTAATCGTGCTGTTCATCTTTAAATCGTGCATTGAATGCGTGTTTCCCAATCACACTGTTCATCTTTAAATAGTGCATTGAATGTGTGTTTCCCAATCACACTGTTCATCTTTAAATAGTGCATTGAATGCGTGTTTGCCAATCAGCCCGTTACCGGATTTTGTCGCAGGTTGTGACCACAGTGTGGTCAATCTTGTTTTGACTAAGGATTCCGGCTGGACATTTGACTCACCAGTTCGCCACTTTGGCTCATTGGTCGTCGTGAATCTGCTGAACTGTTGCACCAGGGAAGAAGGCAAAGAGCTGCAGAAACTTCCAAAAACACAGGAAATGGCGTTTCCGACGATCATTTTTTCAACATTTCCTGTGAAAGAACCCCCTGACCCTCTGCAGCCCCCTTTGGAACTTTGGCTTGGTGCACCACCGTATTGAAATTCCTAGATCCGCTGTTGAATAGGGATTCAAACCCAGGCTAAACAGCTTACAATCTAGTGTGTACTGTGTATGCCTCTAGAGTCTAGAGCCTTGGCTATCCTTCCAGCACAGCAGAATACTGTTACACCCATTTATTTCTCTGCCCTGTAGAAAGAATCACCACCGTGTTTCTTTTGCCATATTTTTTATCCACTCCAGGTAATAAACCATAACCTCTCATGCAGATCTGAATGCGTTGAATGCGCTACCACTGCCAATATCTGTGAAGAGGCAATATGAGTTTTACTGATGTGTCAATTTGTTCTACACAACTACTTCATCAGTGCGGTGAACTTCCATTCATGCTTTTCTAAGATAAACCTCAGCATCGTTGTGAAAATTTGCTCACCTGTTCAGGGTGTTCAAACGTACATGTCTCCAACTTTTAGCGATGCAAGGTGGAGAGAGTTATATTATCATACCAAGTAGGAACGGCTCTACATGGATATGCCATAAAGTTATGTTGCAAATATATTCAAACCAATTTACTAATCAGCGCTTGCACTAACTTATGAACATCACATCGCTTTTAGATTTTATATGAGCTGTTCGGTTCGGGGACTTTCCATGTGGATGCTGAAATGTGCAACTGCTCGTTTCTGCCTCGCTGGAGCTAAGTTTTTTGAACCAAATTTGTCCTGTTTTTGTGTTTCATTCCTTATTTTTTACTGATTCGTATTTATGTATTATGCAGTATTTATGTTAGTTTTTATCGATCACTTGAACACATTTCCTGAAACAATATTCTGTTACCAAAACAATGAGAAGACACAGAGACCACCGACTTGTCTACGACAGCAAAGTTGTCGGCCTATAGACTCTGCTTCATCACGGAAGATTCCAATTAACTTGAAGGCCTTGCTTTCCATGGCATCAATATGTGAGGCAGGGGAGCCAGCCCAGAGGGGAGAGCAGCACTCCGTCAAACCTGGACCCACTTTGACCCCCCGTAGACACCCTTTCACTTCGATTTTCTTCGTGCCATGAACAAACTTTGGTACATCACGGGTGATGAAGGTTGTGGTCAGGTTTCATCGAAATTGCTTGTGTAGTTTCAGAGGAAAAAGCAAATTCCTATTTTGGGGGGTAAAACCTGGATCCACTCTGATCCCCGGTAAACCCCCTTAGACCCCGATTTTTTCAATACCGTGAACAAACTTTAGTCTCAACATAACAATTATCATTTGTGCCAAATTTGGTCGCAATCCCATCAGCGGTTTTGGAGAAGAAGTTGCAAGTGTTTACGGATGGATTGACACGGACGGACGGACAGACTGACGGATGGACGGACAGACTGACGGACAGACGACGCACCATCGCATAACCACCCCTGAACTTCGTCCCAGGTGAGCTAAAAAAAACAGTTGAAACTAAGCCTTTCATTGAGCACGACACTCCCTACCTCCACCTCCCCCCACCCCACCTACCCCCCCCCCTCACCCCCTGCACCCACTCCTCCCACCTGCACCCCCTCCCCGCAGTGTTCAAGTCCATACTTCAATTGTAATAGCCGGCGAAGCCGGTGTTGTCAATAAACGAGTACGTATTATGTTGAAAACCTGATTATGCCTTGGCTCGAGAATCCGAAGCGCAGTGGAGGCAGCAATCTTGCGGATGCGGAAGTATGCATAACAAATTTAAAACGTTCATTAGGAGTTTCTTTCACCCGTCATCATTTGATTCACAATCTTATGCACCTCCAATGTATTAATAAAATAATTTAAGACCAACATCGGCCCGCACGGGCCTGGTTATCTTCAACAAAACGCGTCACCAAACACCGGACCCAATGAGAGTCGAGCATTTGCAAAAATATTTCTAAAATGAAATCACTCAATGGTGGCCGCCATCGACCGGATGCGGAAGTTTGCATAAAACAATTGCGAAAAAGTTCAATAGGAGTTTGTTTCAACCGTCGTTCTTTGATTCACAATCTAATGAAACCTCTAATTAGTAATTAAAATACGTTAAGACCAACCTCGTTATCTTCAACGAAAATCGTCATCAAACACCAGAACCAATGAGATTCGAGCATTTGAAAAAATATTATTACGCGTTTCGGAGGGTGAAAACGGCGTCAAATATTCTAACATTGACGAATAATTATTTTTTTGAAATCTCGTGGCCGTATGGGATAGTTTTTCACGGCCAGAAATATGGTATAAGCGGTTTACATATTTAGTTTAGAAATACGGATAGTTTTTCACGGCCGGAAATATCCGAAGTTGAGACGGAATTCACCGAATTAATCACTGCAAGCTAACGTCTTCTGGTGGAGGAAGCTGCCGTGCCCGGAGAGAACCAGTCCTGCCAGCGACTGAAGTTAGAAGACTACACACATACTGTGAAAACGTATGTTAAGCCCAGTTAAAATTTCTTAAAATAGGCCTTAAGCTAGCACATCGTATAGTTACTTCCTTAAGCTTCTTGTGACATTTATTGTACTAGGACGTGCCCGTACGTGGGTGCCCGTTCCTTGCCAAAAAAAAAAAAAAAAATGTCTTCGCCCATGCATGCATGGGCGTGCCCATGGGCCCATGGGCGTGCCCGTAAGTGCGTGATGTGACCGTACAATGAATGTATCGTCCCGACGCCGCAGCTCGGATGGCGCTGCAGTTAATCGGGCCTGCATCGGCAGAGTTATTATAAACGTGTACTACAATCGATCGTACCTTACAGCGTCTGCTCGCCACGTTCAGCATCAGTACGTCGTCACTATGACAATCCGTAAGTCCGGAAGTGACGTCCTCATTTGACTGTCCGGAAGGTCGCATATCGCAGTTACGATGAATCGCAAATTAGTTTTAATTAGTTTTAAAACATAGTTTAACGCCAACATAGTTTGCCAACGTGAAATAAATGAATACGCTCTCAAATGTGCCGTCCGAGGCAGAGTCTGTTCGCCACGTTCGGCACACGTGATAGCTCGCTGCTCTCTGATTGGTTGAATCGTTTTTTGGACATAGCTCGGTAACTACTTGTCCGATTAATATGAAACCTTGAAAAGGCACATCCTCTGGTCCCCAGCAATATACCTGGCAAGTTTCAAGTATATCGGACCCGTGGTTGTCGAGAAACAGCGGTCACAGACAAACAAACACACAGACACACAGAGATTACTGGAATTATAGATAGATGCAGGTATTGGGGAGGACTGTCTGCTCTTCTCTTTTACCAAGTCTTACCAGGTACGGTACCTACTACACCTACCTACTACCAACTACCTACCTACTTACTACCAACTACCTAACCTACTGATGCCATGGTGATGGGTAAAATAGTGGCAAGAGGTATGCAGGTATTGGGGAGGACTGTCTGCTCTTCTCTTTTACCAAGTCTTACCAGGTACGGTACCTACTACACATACCTACTACCAACTACCTACCTACCTACTACCAACTACCTGACCTACTGATGCCATGGTGATGGGTAAAATAGTGGCAAGAGGCTTTGGCTTCGCCGGCTCATTGCGGCTTTGCAGTCGGTACTAGTAGCCGGCGAAGCCGGTGTTGTCAATAAACGCGTACGTATTATGTCGAAAACCAGATTATGCCTTGGCTTGAGAATTCCGAAGCTCAATGGAGGCCGCCATCTTGCGGATGCGGAAGTATGCATAACAAATTGAAAAACGTTCAATAGGAGTTTCTTTCACCCGTCTTTGTTTGATTCACAATCTTATGCACCTCCAATTTATTATTAAAATACTTTAAGACCAACCTCGGCCCGCACGGGCCTGGTTATCTTCAACGAAAAGCGTCACCAAACACCGGAACCAATGAGATTCGAGCATTTGAAAAATATTTCTAAAACCAAATCACGCAATGGAGGCCGCCATCGACCGGATGCGGAAGTTTGCATAAAACAATTGCGAAAAAGTTCAATAGGAGTTTGTTTCACCCGTCTTTGTTTGATTCACAATCTTATGCACCTCGAATTTGTAATTAAAATACGTTAAGACCAACTTCGTTATCTTCAACGAAAATCGTCACCAAACACCGGAACCAATGAGATTCGAGCATTTGAAAGATATTTTTTAAAAGCTTATTACGCGTTTCGGAGGGTGAAAACGGCGTCAAATATACTAAAATTGATGAAGACAATTTTTTTTTAGAAATCTCGCGGCCGTCGGGGATAGTTTTTCACGGCCGGAAATATCCGAAGTTGAGACGGAATTCACCGAATTAATCAAGAAGTAAATTTTATCAATTTTAATCTCATCCAGAATGCAAATGGTACTTACTACACCTACTACACCTACTACACCTACTACACCGACGGTACTTACTACACCTACCTACTACCAACTACCTAACCTACAGATGCCATAGTGATGGGTAAAATAGTGGCAAGAGGCTTTGGCTTCGCCGGCTCATTGCGGCTTTGCAGTTGGGTACTAGTAGAATAATGATTTTAAAGATCGATAAAAAAATCCAAAAGTTTATTGCTATTGAAGCAGTCTTATACATCACCCTTATACACCACCTGACCTAAGATGTCCAGGTACTGCTAAACTGGAGGTTATTGCAAATATTAATAAGGTGATTTGTGTACTACAGTGTTCAAGTATATATTCGATTTAAATAAAGGTTTAAAGGTGTGTAAATAAATTAGTTCAGAGTTTTACCGCCGTTTTACCCAGCGTCTATTACACTACCCCCATCCAACATGTTACATTAGTTCTTCGTGCCTGTTGTTTGTGTTCTTTATGACATCCTTCAAAACAATAAGTTTTCTTTTTGAAGTGATTTTAAATTTTGTTTGACTGCCAGTCAGCAGACACAGTAAAATAATTATCTCACTCCTCTCTACGCATGTGTGATGGGGTCGAATTCAGAGCCAATGTACGGTAAAACTAAACACTTGTCTTTCTATTCATGTTGTTGTTATATTTCCGATTAGTGTTGAAAATATAAGATTTGATTCAAATAAGTTGTTCCTCAATCATAAACTGATAAGACAGACGAACACGAACCAATTGCTTTGTATCCTGCTTTTTGTTTCGGGTGTGGGGATAAAGATAAAAAAGAATCACAGATTGAGCTGAAAAAGAGTTTCAAAAATCTCCAAGATGAAAGAGATGTCAACCTGCTCACCTGCCAACTAACAAAGGTGACAGAGGAACGCAGCCGAAGAAATTTATAATGATATGTGGATCTAAATTATAATGTGTTCCAGATTTATAATAAATGTGACTCTAAATCATGGA
This sequence comes from Myxine glutinosa, assembly GCF_964187855.1. NCBI lineage: Eukaryota > Metazoa > Chordata > Myxini > Myxiniformes > Myxinidae > Myxine > Myxine glutinosa. The sequence goes on along the minus strand of NC_136266.1, from coordinate 120,898,396 downwards.
AAACATGTTTTTTCCTCATTTACATTGAAATGCTGGCAGATTGCATTCGCTTCAATTAAGCTAGCTGTCCATCAGACATACGTTTAATAAATAATCACTTTAATTACTCGGCATGCGTAAAGTGGGCTAGCGTGCCTTCCTTTATAATAAGAAACAGCTCATAAACTTGAAACATGCAAGAAGGACACGTCTTCTCACTTTGTCGCTTCACAAGCACTCGTTGGCACTCCCCTAATGTATTTCCTCGGTCCTTGTTGTTATGTATATATATATTATATATATACATATATATATAT
>NC_136266.1:120633412-120897900 GCF_964187855.1 Myxine glutinosa | reverse complement strand
GGGACAAAGCTGACTCACACGGGGATTGATGGCTAGGAAAGGCAAGGTAGCGATGGCTCCAGGTGCACCTGGGCTCGGGGCAGGATCAACACGGTTCGGTCCAGAGATGCGGGGAGGTTGCACAGCGCTCGAAGTGGCGTCTTTTCGTCTCAAGCTGGGGGCGCATCTTACGTCACGTCCGCTACGTGGCCGCGTATATCCGGCGGGGAGTGACACGCCCTTGGCTCGCTAGCGCCGCCCCAGATGGAATCGGTCCGCCCTTCTGATTGGGTGCGGGGGGTTACCAGGCTCCGCCCTTGAGGAGGAGCTGACAGCCAGCCCCTCCGTGGTAACCCCGTGGAGCGCGTGGTCAATGGCGCTAATCGAGCCGGTGTGAGGACGCATCCTCCCCCGCGCCGCCGCCATCTCCTCTGTTGTTGTTGTAATTGTTGGGGAAGAAGATGGAAGGAGGTATGGGAAAGGTCCTAAACTCACTACTGATGCCATATAATCACATTCTGGTGCAACGAAGAGTCATAATTAATGGAGACGAGGCCTTAACTGACATAGACTAAGAATAACTAGGAAGATGTCCGAAAGTTGTCTACGTGTGGTGCGGTGGACCTGGGCACGACATTTAATGGGGGAATAAGGGGAAGGTCGGCTCTACTGATTGTTATTTACATGCAATGGGACTAGGGAATGGGGGATTGGGGAAAGTTGGGGAGTATTGGAGAAAATAGGGGAATATTTACAAGCGGATATGGAGGCCAAATTCCATATTCGCAACATTGCACCCTTCTCTACCCTCGGGGCGTCCCGACCCGATAAATTTTTACCTAGTTTAGTGTGGCACTCAGATGTAGTCCCTCTACTATTAACTCTACCCTGAGTGCGACAGTTTTACAGATGTTCACAAATGAGTAAATATGTCCCCCTGCGACGTTGCACCCTTCTCCTCACAGAAACACACCCACAGGATAACCGAATTGCGGAAAGAATTCGCAAACTAAACATACAGCCGGTAGGGAGCATTATTTACAACTACGCTGCTATTTACACTACGATCCAGGACCTGTCTTTGGAGGAACACATGCAGATGTTATGCATAGAGAGAGCGCGCTTGCTAGCATCGATACACCAACCCACGAGTGCTCTGTGGCCGACGGCCTTTAATAACGTGCAGAGCACCCTTCCCCTGCATCAAAAGCACCACCCCACCACCAATCGGTGCAGTCACCATTGTTCATTGGAATAAAAATAAATTCGACAACCCCTAACCCTGCAGGTGTCTCTTGCTCTTCTTGTGGTGCACTTGGTGTTAACTAAAAGTGGTTCACCTGTATGGCATAGGTGCCACGTTGACCCATAGGTCCTTCCCCGGGTGGTGCTTGGCCGCAAACGAACTGCGGTCCATTGTGGGTGGCCACAAACATTGCGGTCCATATGGTGTATCGATCCCGGCAGCAAACAGCGAAAGTGCAGGCCCACAACTGCGCAGCCAGCACCTCTCTCTCCTCTCTCTCTACCCCAAAGCCAGATCCTCGGAGGTGGGAGACAAAAGAAGCAGACAAGTGAGTAAGGTGGTAAGGGCGCTAAAGTGCACGCAATGTAAGGTGATGCACACTGGGGGCACATGGGAACCAGGTGAGACAGGTACGTTCCTATCGTACGCCCCCCCCCCCCCCCCACCAGGTAACCTACATGGCCCCTCCCTTACCCCTTACTGTATCCACAAAACACAACACTACCCATAAACATCCACTTTACAAATCAACAAACATCCCTACTGTCTTCCCCGTTCCTCCCATATACCAAATTCGTCTTCTCTCCCTCCTAACCAATCAAATTTGCCATTTTCAACTCTCATCAAAATTTGCCATTTTCAACTGAACATCAAAATTTGCCATCACCAATTCATCATCAGTCCCTCCTAGGGAGGGAGAGATGGAATCACCCCAATGTCTCATCCACGTCGTGATGCGTCTCACAAATCCTCACAACAATTCTTACTTCCTGCAACACAAAACAAAGAAAACACAGGTGTGGAGTCATCATCATCACCACAGGTAAGTGGCTGCGTATGGTGCGACAGGTTCATCAATCCTAACTATTTCCTAAATGACTTTAACAACTTTACACTACCCGGGGTCTTTCTCCGGCCAAACCATTGGCCCTCTTACACTATTGGGTTCTAAAAACCAATTCCCATTGGCCAAACTGTGGTGCTCTTCAATTTGGGGTCTCACTCCCCCGATTCATCTCCCGGTGCCCTCGCACAATTTCTGGGCTGCGGCGTGTACCTCTCCCAGTGGGTCTACCCACCTGCACACCTCCACCACTGCAGTTGCCTCCGAGCTTACCTGCTCCTTACCCTAACCTAACTACCAGGGGAAGGCCCTCTGGCACTCTCCCCACTCGGTGCCCTCTCTGGCACTGGGCTACCCGGGTCCATCCTCCGGATCCTCGGGCCCCATCCACAACTCTACCGGCTCCCAGAGCCCACCTGCGGCCTCACCTGGCCGACATCCTCACAGTGGTGGAGTGCCCAACCAACTACACGCACTAACAGGCTACACGCCCAGCCATTTCCACAACACTAATGCACCCATTCACAACACCATTCTGCAACCGCACCACAAGTGCCAATATCCAACCACAATTTACCTGTACCCTCTACCTAACACTTACACTACCCGCCCCGGGTACTCGTGAAAGGGGGTCCACTCTTCCCCCATCCACACCTTCGCACCATGCACACCACTCCGTACCACTTACTCCAACTCTCTCCACACACCTGTACTTGCACACCTGTGCTCTCACACTTGGTGCCACCTGCACCCTTCTCTCCCCAAGCGCATTCGCGCTGATCCACACACTCACTACTCATACACTGCTCCACACACCTGTCCAATTGCACACCTGTGCAATCACACCTGTTCCATCCTCACACACACGGCATCATCTCAGCTAACTACTCCCTTCTGAAACTTGCGCTTCCCAGTCGTCCCTTTAAACTATTGCGCTCCCACGTCATTATCATCCACACTAATCTACCTGCGTCCCCACTACAGGTATCAGTCACTAACTAACCTTAACGTTACCTAAGGTCATCTTCTCTAGATCCCTACACACAATATCCTAACCCACCCGGGCTAGTTTTCACTGCCATACACCCCATAAGCTATTGCTCCTTTGCCCCCCTCCTGTGAGGGATGGTGGATTTGCCATCCCACCACATCGGGGGTCTCTCACTACCAATTTTGCACATCAAATTTCAACAAATTAAAAATTTGCCAATCACTGCCCATCATCTGCCAATCACTACTGCCAATCCCTTGCCAATCATCAAATTTTGTTTTTCTCTAATTTTTGGGTCCAAAACACTAACCTCATCACCCAGTCGACTCACTAATACCTCTCGGTGCGCCAATTCCTGTCCAAAGCCCGGCTTCGTAAAGCCAAGCAATGGATGCTGGTTGTTTGGTACCAGCGGCTGGATACGTCCGGCACTCGGTGCAGGGAAGGAGGTTTACCCGGCCCGAGATCCCACGCCCCTTCTCGGCACGGAGCCATCCAATGTCCCGATCTCGACCTGCCGGAATGCCTCAACAAAAAGTGGTCGCCATGACGACTCTTTCTATCGGGCTGCCTGCTCCGCTTATTGGAGCACGGACGCGGCCGTTCAAAGCGAGGCCCAGCGTGGGTCGCGAACGGCGGTCCTTTCGAACCCGCCGTGGCTCGGATCCCCGCTGGTTCTCGCGGCACGCGAAACCCGGCACGCACCGAGGGCCCGCTTCGGCTAAAAGTCGACCTAACCTTTAACCTGTGTAACGTCGATGCTTCACCTGGACGCTTACACCCCGCAGCCCGTTCCTTGCTCACACATCCAGCCGTTTCCATGCTCCTCGTACCGTTCCTTACACACCCAGGCACACCCATTCCACTCACAGCCTTGGTCACACACCCGACCACCGAACACTTTGGCACACATTCGTTGGTAGCACACCTCACCAAAACACCTCTTCGCGCCCCCTCCTCGGTCACCTCCTCTGTGACAATCACAGGTGTGCTCTCATTCGCACACCCAACCACGTGCCTCACCACCAACTCCAGCGTGCATTCCCACTCACGCTCTACCATTCCAGGTGTGCATCCTTCCATCCCAGGTGTACATCCTCGCTCACCTGTCACAACTAACTCACGCTCCATGTCACTCTCACTACTTTCACCACCATTCTTGACAGCGCACTCACCCTTACTCTTGACAGCACACTCTTTCCCCATGCACCTGTCCGTCACACACCTTTCTCACGCACACTCTCCCGTTACACCCTCTGTAACACTCACCACATGTGGACACTCTTCCTTACTTCTGACAGCGCACTCTTTCCTCGTGCACCTGTCCGTCACACACCTTTCTCGCGCACACTCCTGCGCACACTCTCCCGTCACACCCTCTGCAACACTCACCACACCGCGCTTCCACGTGCTCCCTCGCACACACGCTACGACCGACTCACTCTCGCCAGCACACTCACTCCTTGGCACGCACTTTTTCCTCACACACCCCAGAGTCGGACTTTCTTGCACACCTCCTTTTTCGCACACCAGACCTGTCGCACACTTCACCCACGGCCTCTCACGAACACCCGGGTCTATCTCGACCCCCAAGCTCCTTAAATCCCCTGGCGCATCATACGCACGACCATATTGGTCACCACTTACACCGGGTCCTCTTCCTCTTCGCTTCTCCTCCATCACCTGCGAATCCCTCATTCGGTTAATGAGCACATCATCACGATCCAAACACAGACTTTGGACCAATTCTTTTATCTCCTCTTTTATCTCTTTCTTATCCCCTCTCCGTCGCTTCTTAATTTCGCTCATCCCTTCTTCCACTTCTTCTAATTTGTGCTTCACCTCTTTTATTCCCCGGTACGTCTCCTCAAGCTCGTCCTCCAAGGCTACCTTGACCGTTTCCATGTGCGTCCTCACCTGCCGGTCCTTCGTCTCCATTACCTCTACCACCTCGTCCAACCTCGTTGTCAGTCCCTCACGTACGATCTGACATTCCCTCTTCGTCGCTATCAAGTCGTCTTTTAGTTCTTTCTGTGTCACTTTTAACCCTCCTAATACCGCAGTGTTCCTTTGAACCTGCTCCGTTAGTTCTTTTTGTCCCTCCGTCAGCTGTTCCACCTCCTGCGTCAGGACCTCTATGCCCCCCTGTAACTTTACAGTCCCCTTTCTCACCTCCTTCTCCATGTGCTCCTTACAGTGCCTCACCTCCTCGCGCACTCCTCCGACCTCCTCACTCACTCCTCTTCTGATCTCCTCTCCCATCACTTGCATCTCCTGCCCAGATGCCACCCTCATCTGCTCCATTTCCTCCCTGTGAGCATCCAGTTTGGTTTCTACCCCCATTCTGACCCCCTCTATCTGCTGCCCCATTTGGTTAACTTCCCTTTCCGCTTGGTCCCTCATGTCCCTCAATTTGCCTTCCATACTGTTTTCTAACCCCTCTAACCCATTTTTCACTCCCTCTATTTGATTCTCCTGGGCAGCCATTCTATTTTCTACCCCCTCTAACCCATGTCTCACCTCTTTTATCCCATTGTCTAACCCCTCAAAATTTTTGTCTAACTTCTCAAAATTATTGTCTAACTTCTCACCAGTACCCTTCGCTGCGTCCCTCATTACCCCCAGTTGGCCCTCCAATCGCTCACTCCGAGCCCTCATTCGGTTCGTTATTTCTTCAATTTGGTTTCCCAATCGCTCACCCAATCGCTCAATTTGGCTCCCCATACTCATCTGTACAGCTGCCTGTAGCTGCGCAATGAGGGCCTGTATGTCAATCGGCTGCATGTTAAAGCCCGTTGATACAGCGGGCTCGGCTACCGCGCGCTCTTGCGAGGCGCCATTTTGCGTGCCTGCTACCCTCGCTGTTTCGCTCTCCTCATGTCCCTCATGTCCCTCAATTTGGTCCTGGACCGACCCTGCTTCACTCTCCGCTACCGGACCCCAGCCGTCTTGATCCGCCATAGCGCGACTTGCAAAATTCGAGTTTCGTAAAACAAATCCAAATTTTTTTTTTTTTTTTTTTTGTTATAATTTCGGCGAGCGCAGTAACCGCGGGACCGCGCTCCGGCTCGATTTTGTCGAGCGCAGTACGCGCTCCGAACCGATTTTCCCTCCCAAAATTTGGGCCTAACTAATTTAGTCCCGGGTCCGAATCTCACTCCTCGACACCAATTGTTACCGTACTAACACAATTGGTGTCCAAAATTTGGGCTAAATAAATTTAGTCCCAGGTTCGAATCCAACTCCTGACAACCAATTGTTACAGACACGACTTTGATGTTAAGGTGGGCCGAGCGGAATGGCCGTCGTGTCCGCACAAATTACCCGACTATACTCGACGTTGACGAAGTCGCGTTACGCTGGCTCAATAAGAAAAAGAAGACACCCGGCTGGGTTATAAAATGACGACACCAGGGATACGGTTCTCAAGACCTCCGGAGGAGATTATATTCGTTACGGAAGGTCAGATTACAGGGACGAGAGGTACAACATAGAAAGACAAGCACTTAGACACAATCTTATATTATTCCCAACAGACGACAGATAAACGGGACAAAGCTGACTCACACGGGGATTGATGGCTAGGAAAGGCAAGGTAGCGATGGCTCCAGGTGCACCTGGGCTCGGGGCAGGATCAACACGGTTCGGTCCAGAGATGCGGGGAGGTTGCACAGCGCTCGAAGTGGCGTCTTTTCGTCTCAAGCTGGGGGCGCATCTTACGTCACGTCCGCTACGTGGCCGCGTATATCCGGCGGGGAGTGACACGCCCTCGGCTCGCTAGCGCCGCCCCAGATGGAATCGGTCCGCCCTTCTGATTGGGTGCGGGGGGTTACCAGGCTCCGCCCTTGAGGAGGAGCTGACAGCCAGCCCCTCCGTGGTAACCCCGTGGAGCGCGTGGTCAATGGCGCTAATCGAGCCGGTGTGAGGACGCATCCTCCCCCGCGCCGCCGCCATCTCCTCTGTTGTTGTTGTAATTGTTGGGGAAGAAGATGGAAGGAGGTATGGGAAAGGTCCTAAACTCACTACTGATGCCATATAATCACATTCTGGTGCAACGAAGAGTCATAATTAATGGAGACGAGGCCTTAACTGACATAGACTAAGAATAACTAGGAAGATGTCCGAAAGTTGTCTACGTGTGGTGCGGTGGACCTGGGCACGACATTTAATGGGGGAATAAGGGGAAGGTCGGCTCTACTGATTGTTATTTACATGCAATGGGACTAGGGAATGGGGGATTGGGGAAAGTTGGGGAGTATTGGAGAAAATAGGGGAATATTTACAAGCGGATATGGAGGCCAAATTCCATATTCGCAACAATATATATATGGTTCAGCCCCTTTTTGCTACAATCTGTAGTGTTGTACAAACATGGCTGTGACCTGTTGGGGATGGGACATTTTTCCCTGCATTTTAGGGCACATGAGTTTCACTTGCCTATTGCCATGATAAACAAACAATAGTGCATACTCCCCCAAAATGAGTTCAACACAATCATGTGCATCACACCGAGAAAGATTCTGCAAGAAATCCTGCTCTAACCACATGTGCGGCTTTTCTTTGTAGAGATTGGAAAAAAAATACTTTGCAGAATAAATTGAGAACGATAAAATGGTATTTTGCTCAAGGACATACTTTGATAAAGTAAGGTCCCCAAAAGTATAATGGAGTTTTTTTAACAGAATAAGATAAAATTTGGTTGAAATACAAGGGTGTCCACAAATTACCATTCTGAAATTCAAACCATAATGAAAGCAAGACCGAAAGCCTCACAGCGGCATAGCCGGACTTGTAAAATATTATAAACCACAAACACGTATGATTAACTTTTCAAACAGTCGCTAATGCTGTTTATAACATTAAACAAAGAAAATTTCTTAAATTGGAGGAATCCCGACATCCATGAGGTATGTTTTACTTTCAGAACTGAGGGAAGATTTACTGTAACCTATGTACCCCACAGTGGTTGGGTTAATAACATGATATCAAAAAACTGAGGCGCTTCCTTACTTCTGCGGTTGTTAGTCCGTACACCGCTTATCATTGATTCATGAACCATACACCGCTTCAATCCATTAACTTTGTATTCACGACATTGGGATTAAAGTTTTATGGTCATATTTACTATATTATTATTATTACTATTACGAAAACGATACTACTGAAACGATACACTACTGACTACTGTATTAAGAAACCTGGGCTAAAATTGTCCGAAACGGTCCGAAGGTGAGGCATGAAGCCCAAGGCCTATACGTACCGTACCGTATTGTTGCAAGAGCCGTAACGTCTATGCTTTCGATATTTGATGGTCATTTTAAGAATCGGTTTGTTTGTGTTTCACACTGAATGAAAAATGTAAAGGTAGAGCATGGTGATTGTGATATATCACAGGTTCGACGATATGTTCGCCCTGAACAAAATTGGAATCAAAATGCCGGAGTGTGGAGACTGGATAGTCAGCCGCCATACCGCCATCATGACATCAGACGTAATCACATCACCCTGTCATGTGACCAGATCCTCAGCTGATTAGTATACATTTGAGGGGACATACATACAGACGGACAAACAAACACTGTTCGAGATGGCTTTGCATTATAGGCTACGCCGTAAAAGATAATGAAATGGGATACAACGACTTGGTTTGCCGGATGTGATCAGTTTCTCATCGTTTTATAGACTTTTCCGGTTTCCAGGCGTCCCCTGTAACAAGTGACGTCATATTTAATGCAAATGGCGTCCGCACAAGAAAAAGGGCAGTGTTGCCTGGGTTATAAAAACCGAATCAGCTACACAAACAGGTTCAACAAAGCTTCAGGATGACCTATGGAACGCAGTCACAGTCGAGTAAAACAATTCGTGAGTGACACAAAAGGTTTATGATGACTGGTAGCATCCTGCAGAGGAATGGGGGAGAGGGGATGGCAAGTTGCCAAGCACAAGTGGTGAGGATGTTGAACCTGTTCGTGAGTCCTTCTAGCACAGCCCTCACAAATCCAGTCGGATACAGATGATTATCTTGACAAATCTAGATGATAAACTTGGAGAAATATACGATTACACACAACAAACTGAATCGTTGTAACCAAATTCATGATCTTTTTAATTACCATTTTAATTTTGAAGTTGTAACCCTGTATCGAGTGTATCGGTAAGAGCTCATCCACTAGACTCAAACTGGAAAGTGGAAGGAAGGGGAGAGAGGATAAATCACACGTCACTCATTGGAATGCCCATAGTTTGACAGACAATGTTATCTAAATCCTCAGTCATTGTTCAGACAAAAAAAAAAAAAAAAAACTTTAAATTTTTTTTACTTTGCAGTTGATTCTTCCTTTCTGTTCCAAGAAAGGTTAAAATGTTTTGGTGTGAGGTGTAGATTTCAGGTACTTTGAAGAATGGCCAGTGAAACCCAGGGGCATTAATTAAGCTTGTTTTACCAATCAATCAACACTCAGTCAACTATTAACAACATTAAAAAAAACAAGTCATTCATTTGTCACAACATGATGCAGACATGCCAAGGAGCAGGACAGGTAAACTGAGGACGTTATTTTGTTGAACCATTTTGCCAAACCAAGATCGTTAACATAGTGAATAGGAAACCACCAAAAAGGATGCCGACCAATCCTTCGGACAACATCAGAATCTGACTGGAGCTCTGCTCATTATATATTAATAGAAGCAAAGGAGGATGGAGCAAGTGATGGCAGCACAGACAGCCTGATAGGACAAAGACAAGACACATATTGATTGGCCGCTCGGAAACACTCACACAAAGAAGTGAAAAGGTGAATCGAGAAATATGGAAAATGGTGAATTTCAGGAAACAGAACCACTGTGAAAATGTCAATAAAGATTGCTACTTCTGCTGCTATTGTTAATGGACAGTATTTTTTCATACCTTTCATTGCTTATTAATCTAAAAACCACAGGATTCCTGTCCACACCTTTATCGAAGTCTGGTCAAATCGCTCGACTGTCTTAAACCGGCAAAACCTCGTCTGTGCAATTCTCTTTGGTGAAGCGTTCAGCCTTGGGCAAGACAGGTTCGTGTCTTGTTTCTGTGACGAAATCTACTTTTGTTTGTGACATTGTTAGTTTTGGCCAAGGCCATTTGTTGCAAAACACTCGTGAAGTAGATGTTATTAAATACCTAAGATTCTCTTCTTGCCGGTGCAGCACCTGCCAGCTGGAATTGCATCATTTCCAGCAGCATGGCTGTGCCACTGAAGCAATCGACAATGCCTCCCATAGAGCAGGGAATTTGGAATTTGGTCATGATACCAGCACGGTTTTGAAAGATCATTGCATATTTTACATTAGCCGTTAAAAGCAAGTCGGTAGGACAATGGATGAAAAGAACAGGATGTCATTGAGGTATGTTAACTGACGGGGGAAGCAGGGAGAAGCTGAAATTTCAGGATACAACCTTTCGTTGGAGGAATCAAAAAGAGGGTTCGCCCTCTTTAGCTCCCACAAAGGGTTAATGCCCAAAATATCAGCTTCCCGCGGAAGTGAGCATACTTAAATAAACGTCGCATTGATTTCATTCATCGTACTACTTGTCTGCCGACGCAGACACTGGTCTTTACCAACAAGACTAGTTCCTCATTCTTTCAGATAGGCCACTCAACTCAATGTCCCTCTGAAGAGTGACATACTCATGTCATGTCAGTTTATAGTTAGGGCAGGAAGTAAACCCAGAATGGATAGCTCAAAGTGAAGTTTGCAACCTCCAAGCTATCCCATCACCTCCCACCACCCACTCCCGTCCTCCCCCCACACCAAGGCTGGAGCACGACTTACATGCAATTTTACAGAAGTAACAGTGATTTTTTGTGCCGAGACAAACAAGTTTATGTAATAACGATTTTCAGGCCCTTGACAATGGATTCGGACATTCAAAATTAGGGCTTCAGACCTTTTAATACCCCAGTGAAACTACGACTGAAATTTATAATAAATAAATAAAGCTTCTCTTTAACCATCATCAAATTAAAAAATTTCCTTTCTGACTTATTCCGATATGATTTTTAAAAACTTGCTCCAAAGATATTGAACCCGACACTGATTTTCTAATTATTTAGAAGGGACTATACACAACTTCATGTAATGCGATGTTCATGTAATGCAACTTCATGTAAGACGCAACTTCATGCAACTTATAGATCATCATGCAACATCAACTTCATGCAACAATGCAACTTCATGTAATACGATGTAAGCTGAAGAAGATGCTTTGTTCTGAAGATACACAACTTCAAGGATTTTATTAAATTTACAAAAGTCCTCAACAAATTGAGCAGCGTTGTGTTTTATACTGTACTTGATCATTACGTTTCTTTCTCTGTATCAAAGCTCAATAAAGAACGCTTTCCTCGATTTAAAATTTGGATTGTGATAGCAACTGAATTTGCAAATGAGCCTTGTGAGAACTTTGTGGGCATTTTGCCTTTTATCTGACGGAGTGCCTTTATTACATCGGGATGGGGAACAAATAAGAATGTTAAAGTGAAAAACAGAAAATGAATGAAGAATAATAAAAGAAAGGAAGAAAGAAGAATTATTAAGTGTGGGAGGAATAGGGAGAGAATGGAAATAAACTTGGGAATTGATAGCTCAGTAAAAGGAAAGGAAGGAGCAGGTGTGGATCGTTTGGATCCCTCCTTTCCCAAATATCCCTCTTCCCCTTCCAATAAGATTTCCCTTTTCTCCACTTTGAACTGAACTCTCCCTTTTTCCAATATACATTCTACCACAACCTCCCGTCCCCTCTTAATAACAGACACATGGTGTGGCCGGCCCACTGTCTAGTGTAATGCTTACCTTTTGAATACGATGTAAGCTACCAATCCAAGAACGACAGCCACCATGATGGAGCAGTATACGGGGATGATGTCGCGAGAGCTTTGGATTACATCTGGCGCATGGGTGGTTACGTTGGTACTATTGGTCACATAAATCATCGTGGATGTTGTTGCTTCAGGTACTGGTGGCATACTCTTTGGTTGCTCTGAAATGACATCTGAAAAAGGGAAGTCTGTTTCCTCCTCAATATCTGGATTGTCAGGATAGTCCATATGAATAAGTTCATCATCGGTGCTTCTGTGACTGAATCCCTCGGTTTCTGTGAAGATAGAAAAATTAAAGAGCAATTAAAAAAGATATACATTGAGCAGTAAAAAGTAAAATAGGCCATATGCATAATTTATAAGGAGGAATTAGCAAAATCTGGTTCTTCCATCCATTCTCGTCCTTCGCACTGTGCACGACTACTGGCTCTTCTGGCTCTTCAGCACTGCATAGGCTACTCATAAGCTGTTGTACAGTAAGTAGCGGAATCATAAAAATGGATATCTTCCTAAATTAGACAGAATCAATTAATGAAAGGCCAAGATGATCAAGCACACCCACATAATAATTATATATTCCCCCATTTCCACTTCCCAGTACATAGTACATAGGTACAGCATATGCCCCATCAGGTTATAATATATTATAAATTACTTTCAGAAAGTTGTTAAGAAAAATTATTGCTCTTTCTATTTGAATCAGTAAGAGAAGATATTTACCATGCTTTCACCAATCTTACAACTTCAAAAAGATTCTGACAAATAAATGTGAATATATTAATCAAACCTGAACCTGACCGATATTTAGAAGGTGTGGCAGGATGCCCATGGCAGAAGAGGTGTGGGCAGATGCCAACAAACATTCCAAACCCTCCCATCCCCACTGTATAACCTCAATCCTGGTATATGTTCCGCAACGTGAACTACCAGAAGGCTCTACAGCTATCGGTATGGCAGACAATTTCAAATCTCGGTGGTGGACCAGATGGTATAGCAGACAATTTCAAATCTCGGTGGTGGACCAGGTGGTATAGCAGACAATTTCAAATTTCGGTGGTGGACCAGATGGTATAGCAGACAATTTCAAATCTCGGTGGTGGACCAGGTGGTATAGCAGACAATTTCAAATTTCGGTGGTGGACCAGATGGTATAGCAGACAATTTCAAATCTCGGTGGTGGACCAGATGGTATAGCAGACAATTTCAAATCTCGATGGTGTAACTGATGGTATAGCGATTTCAAATCTCAGTGGTGGACCTGACGGTATAGTAGACAACTTAAAATCTCGGTGGTGCACTTGACAGTACAGCAGACAATTTCAAAAAACAGACTCAGTGGTGTGATGGATAGATTGTTCGCTCTGAGTCTGAGGGGTTGGAGGTTCAAACCCTGGCTGAGTCACACCAAAGACTTTAAAAATGGTACATGCTGCTTCCTTGTTTGGCACTCAGGATTTTAAAAAGGACAGAGCACAGACAAATAACAATAGGTTGCAAACACTAGCACAGACTTTGATGGGCCTAATGGCCTCTACCTGCATTAAAGTTCCTTGTAAAATAATTGGAATTTTTTCAGAATCATTGGAATCTCCCGCGATGACGCTATCTCCGAGGGCCTTTCACTTACTCACCGCAGGCAGGTTGGTGGTCTTTCCGTCTTCTACCGACTCCTCTCCGGCCTTGCTCCCCCAGCTCTCTCTGGGCTCTGTCCCCCAAATATTCCTACAGGTCGCACAAGATCTGCCTGCAACCCTATTATGGTTAAACTGCCAAAATCAAGGCTATCTGCTAACCTTCACTCCTTCATTCCTCTTTTCTCCCACCTCTGGAACAAACTCCCTCACTCTCTTCAATCCCACTCCTCCCTCCAGGTCTTTAAAACGGCTGTTCACCACCATCTCTTTTCTTCCCCAATCCAAAACCTTGATCTTTTCTACCCCCGCTAATTTCACCCCAAATCCACTTTTTTGAGGTGCCGACTTCTTTCCTGGAAGTCCTCGGTGTCCTTGCGTTTTATGCCTACCCTGCCTCCCCCCAGGCCCTCTCCCTCCCACACATCTCCCGATGTCCCTGCTCTCAAATGTTGTCTTTGTGTGCATCCTCCCCTTCTCTCCCCATATTGTCGACCGCTCCCCTTTTGATATACTTTGTTTGCTTGTTTGTTTGATTTGTTTGTTTGATAAATGTTAGCTCTTTCACGAGCCTCGACTCTGTATACAAAAAAAGAAAAGAAAAAAAAGAGGTTAAGAAATGAAAGGGGTTCAGTGGACGGAACAAAAGCACGATGTATGATATACACATATACAGGGGGCATCTTGCCTCACAATCTCACTCTATAAAATAGACTGTACCATTCTATTGACATCGGTAATTGAAATACAAAGAATCTACCTTTCTGGTTGCAACATTTTGCACAACATTAGTCCCAGATTCACTTGGCAAACGCAAAAGTTAAACTTCGACAAACATTAGCGTCTCCAATGTTTGCTTACCTGCAGATTTGGCAAACATGGTGGAAACCTTTTGCTACGTTCCATTGCCATTAATAGCGATGCCATAAGCAGTGATGGGCACTTGCATGGTAAGCTTGCAAAAGCCTTCAGGCCACAAACTATTCCTCTAACTTTCATTCTAATTAATAGTAATAAATAAGCTGGTAGAGCAAACCACAGGGATTTTGCAAGTCAGTAAATACAATGAGGGGGTTTTTTTTCGTATACAAAGTCGAGGCTCGTGGAAGAACAAGAACACAGAATGGATTAGGAAAAAAACCAGAAGAAAATGAACAGCAGAAAGAGAGGAGGGACACCAACAGCAGGGCAGAGGGACAAAATAGATGGACACGAACAAACAAGGGATGCGGATATGAATGAGAGGTAGGGGACGCTGTCGGGATGGATACAGAAGCAAACTCTCAGGAAGGGAAAACTGGAAATTTGCAAGGGGGGCTTTGGGAGTGAGGTGTTAACGAGGGGGGGCATAGGGGGAAAAGAGGTTGGGGACAGGAATACCTGGAGGTAAGAATGAGATTATAGAGAATATGAAAGTTGGTTCTACAGGTGGGAGAAAACAAGAGTAACGAAGGAGTTGAGGTGAGCAGTGATTCTGGATTTTGGGAGTTTCACCGGAAGGAGGTTCATGGTGGATTGCGTGCGCCCTACACATATCTGGGGCAGGGTGGGGGGCAAAGCTTGGAAAAGGCAGAGGGTATACAAGACGAGAAAGGAGGTGGTAGAAGACAGAGAGGCCACTGACCTATCTGGTGATGGCAAAGTGATGGTACGCTTGCGTCGCTCACAAGGTGGTTTGATATAAGGAAGGAAGCAAAGTGTCGCTCATAAAAGAAAATTAAAGAATTACAACACTTGGTTCATGTTTTCTTGACATTGTTTTTGCATAGGTCACATAAAAGTACATTTCCTCTCTTGGGATGCAGAAATGGATATTATCTCTTGTAAATCTGAGAAGTGTTCTTGCATTTCCAAATGTAGTGCTAACTACTAACAGTTGTTCACACAAGGCAAAGCACGTGTTGTGTCCGTGGGAGATGTGTGCTGCGAGGGAGGCAGTGCAGGCAGGCCATAGTTGAGTAACTAGTTTAACTCGTCAGACTAAATGAGTTCAAATTCAGTTCAAACAATGCCACGAGCACCGATCGGGATGCTTCTAACAACAGCTCCACGTCCGAATGTTACGGGGAAAGAAATTTACGAGTCAAACTTAAGATGGAATTAGTGAACCCTGGGAGGTGTATTGGAATTCACAAAACAGCACATCTCAGCTATAATCTGTCTGTTCAATAAGCTTAGGGATTCATTAATAATAGCCTTATGCCTATTCCAGAGACTCCTCAGGGAAAGAAATCTGCACCAAGTGAGCCTTGTGAGGTCTTTGTTTTAGGCAAAGGCTGCTCCCATTTGGTTTTACACAAAACCATTTGGAAACAATTGCTAAGCCACAGTTATTCTACAGTGTCAATATCCTCTTGCATGTGCAGCCATTTTAATGCTTGAAGAAACACTTCTTTGAAGCATGGGGAGCCGACAAGGAATGGGTAGTAGTGGGCCTCAAGTCTGCATACAAGGCCAGTTCTTTACTACAATACAATACAATACAATACATCCGAAAAATTTTGTGCAATGGCTGTAGCACCTTGTAGCACTGATAGGCCGTAGAGTTTGCCTTTCAAAATATTTGCTATTCAACATCGCCGTGGTAACAGCTGCCCAAGCGTTACAAAACAATCTTTGAAGAGCATGCCAAATTGCTTTGGCTGGATTTTCAAATGCATCTCAAAAGCTTCAAACCTTTCTTCTGCATTTGTTTCTCAAGGTTTGAGTGGCCTTCTAGTCCCATAGCTAAGCGGTAACCTTTATTCAACTAAACTTGCAGTGGGGTTGTAGTGAAGCATATACCCAAGCGGGCCTCAAATCTGCACCGTGGCATCAAAGGGCGCACTGGTAGAAAGATGCAATTCCCAATCAGCTGCAAGTTGTTTTTCTTGTTGTATGAAAGGCCCTTTACTTAAACCAAAACCCCAATAAATAAGTGTTGTGGATATCTGACTTTTGCCTTTTCATATGCCATTATCTTAGAAGTTATTGAGCCACTGAGATTTGGCAGGAAGGTCTGTAACTCTTTATGAGACTAAACTATGTAAACAAGAAAAAGCTGTTCCAGTACCATCTGTTTCTATTGAAAATGTGATTTTCTAGTTGCTGATCATTGGTTAAAAAAAAAATCATAGCATTTTTTTAAACAGGGGAAAACATGTTTGGTTTGCAAACCAAACTGAGGTCCACTGTTGACCATCAACAAGGATTGCCTGTTAGTCCAAATCATAAAATCTAATGCTGAAGAATGCTTTCTTGGTGTGCAATGAAACCTGCATGATGAGGTCTACACCTTTGCCTAAAACAGCAAATCACACAACAAGCCGGAGGATGGAAAGCAAACGCCCACCAACATCCCCAATCACACAACAAGCCGGAGGACAACTTGGACATACACTCCACCCCCTGTAACACTCCGTATATAATGCTTGGACATACACGCCTGACATCGCGTCAGCTTTTGATTGCTTCAATTTACCCATCCCAATTTGGGAATACAGGCCGGTGTCGTATGGATTATTTTCAAAATGGGCGCTTCAAATGACGCTTGAAGCAGTTGGGCCATGCCGCTCTCCTCTGGTCAGTTTTACCTTTACTATCCATATTTTCCTAACAACTGGATATTTTGGGAAAACATGCATACTCACACCATCTATGGTTTTATTGCTGCAACCGGCTATCGAGCCGGCATTCTGAGTACTTTTTCAGAGTTCGGAGCATATGTCGGACGCCCGTAAACACAAATCCTACAGCAAAAGTATCCTCAAGATGACGTGGCAGGTCACATGATACATGACGGAATCAAAGCTGCTGCTGCTTTTACACTGGGCATAAATCCCATGGCAATATGTGATTGGTTCATTTACATGGAATCCAATCAGGTGACATCAACCGATTCAGGCCTTGTTTTCAGGTGTTATTGTTTAAGAGGTAAATTGGCTGTTTTGACAAAAGCACTCTTGAAGTAGTAATTTTTGGTTTGGATTTACGAATTTATTCTGAAATAGCTTATGAGAACTATGAGTATTTAATAGTTCATTTTGCCCTCCCAAGCTTGCAATTGCCTTGAGCGCATGAAGAGTAAACCACAGGTCATGTGCAAATCAGATGAGGCAGACAACCTCCCTCAAAGGTGATTAGTAAGCTAGCTGAGTTTTACCTACACTCCAATATACAAGGTGCACGGTGGAGCCTCAAGGCCTGGCTCTACGGAATATCCACGAGGCATATACTGGCAAAGTGTATGTGGCAGACAGCAACTGAGGGCTTCTGGAAAGGCTAACCTGAGAGACTGTTACAGGCAAGATGCTGCAGCCCACTCCGTCACTTCCAAGTGGAGGTGGTTCGGACCGCATGGCATGTCACCATCTTTCTGCAGTGCATGTGCTGTATCTTACTATAATTCACCAAATGTCCGTCTGTCCGTTCGAACGGTACTGCAAAAACGGCTGAACCGATCGCAACGATATTTTGGGTGGGTATTCCTGGGACCCCTTGGAGTAAAATAGGCTATATTGTTTTTCCAATTTTTTCCCAATTTTCCAATTTTTCCAAACACGGTGGAATAATATTTACCGATATGAACAGTGATGTGGCTTTTATTGAAATTCTACAAATACTGTTTAGATTTTGATGAGAATTATGAACCTACCGCGAATGTGGAAGTGGACAGATTACGCAATGCACAGGTTTGATAATATCCCAATACAACCGTCATTCAATCGTAATGTTTAATCGTTAAACGTTAATCGTTTTGTTAAAGTATAAATTGTGGCGGGCCACGTGAAAAGGGGAAAAGGGAGCTTATGGGTGTTCCTTGGGTAAACTGACTTTTCATCGTTTTCTGACCACCCGTAAGCCCCCGTATTACGTGGCGTGCCACAATTGATGATTGGAATTGAGTGAATACAATTACGATTTTGAATTCGTAATTGTATTCACCCAACCGTACGGAACTTCACATCAGGATTTAAATATTTGTTTATGTCACGAATGTTGTTAAAAGTTTATTTTTTATATTAATGTCATTTAATTTGTGATTGGAGTTATGCTGTTTGGAATGAAAAAAGAGATATCGAGTTCAAGTGAATGACGGAATGCCGTGACGGTTTCTACTTTCTAAACGTGAATTCGCAGATCGCCATATGCAGATTCGCCATTGACTGGGTATGGAACACACGTACCTGTTTGTTTGCAAACGGGTACGTTTTTCGTGGAAGTCCTTCACGAACTTGCTGTCCATGTCTGACGTGCGACTGAAGGTGCTACAGGAATGTGGAATTTATTGGTTTCATGCTTTAGCATTTGCCGTTTCTGCATTGTCTGTTTGCTGCTGGCCTCCCACCCGTGCATAGCACGGGTACCTCACTAGTACTACAAAATGCCTTGCCAGTACACAAGAAACAATCGTACCACTATACCAGCAAGGCATTTTGCATTGAGGAACACGTTTACTGCAGGAAGGTGGTGCCGCACCTCTGCCTGGAAAAGAAGCACTTGGCTGAAGCTTCTTATCTGACTCTTCTTCTTCTTCTTATAGCGTCTTCTTGGCTGGGCACCACAGAGTCCTGACACAAACGCCATTGACCACATCTGGGAACGTATATCAGGAACTGTGGAAAGGCCATCCTCTGCCAAGCAATATGCAAGAATGAATGAATGAATGATCGTTTTAAGGCCATTTTCCCCGCTAGAGCAGGGGTTAGCCTTGCGGGCCCCATGACAATCATGGTTCCCTGTTTGAGGCAATGTTTTTATGGCCGGATGCCCTTCCTGACGCCAACCCTTAGTCGCCTCTTACGATGCGCAGGGATACGGTGTACCTATTCTAAACCGGGGTACACACCGGGATCATTCATCCCAGCAAGCTGGTACTCAATTTGCCGACCTCGGAAGGATGACAGGCTGAGTCAACCCTCCTGGCGTTAATTTAGCGATCGACCAAGCAATATGCAAGAGACGCAACAAAATTCACTCCACATTTGGCAAAGTGAATTATTTCCTGAAAGTCCCTGTGGTGTCCATCTTGTTTATCCATGTACCCCACCCCAGTCCTCCCCCTTCCACATATCTCCCACTGTCCCTGTTCTCTACTTTTGTTGTGCTTCCCTCTCTCTCCCCCTCTTGTCTCCTGCTCCCTTTATTGTATGTTTTATGTGTTCGCTCTTACACGAGCCTTGACTTAGTATACAAAAAAAACATTGTTTTTTTTTCCACTGTACACAAATTAAATGTTTCCTCAATATTCTTCTTCTTCAAGCCCACAAGTAATCCTAACTTATGTGGTCAGCCGAGGAGTAACGATTACGGCGCAAGTCTATCTGAAACCAGCTGGCCATGCCGGATGTTAAACTGTGGCAGGAATTTGCAATTTGTTCAGGGTGATGGCGATAACATGCCTACCAAAGACACCGTGGGATTTTTAACGTCCACCAACATCCCCAGTCCATCGACCTAACCTCCTTTGTATAGACGGCGCACACATTGATGGCTCGCCAGGGCTGCGTGTGAAACACAAGTTGAGTTTATATCCAGGTCAGAATTCAAACCCATGCGAGACAGGTCAAAGGTAAATATACACACCTCTAACCTATCATACCAGCCACTCAAATGTTTCCTCCATAACTCACAATAAATAGAACATTTGGTACTCAGGTTATTTTATAACACAATTGTAACTTTTATGGGACTTAACTGTATTTTGTATTTATCTTACTATAATTCACCAAATGTCCGTCCGTCCGTTCGAAGGTACGGCAAAAACGGCTGAATCGATCGCAACAATATTTTGGATGGGTATTCCTTGGACCCCTGGGAGTAAAATAGGCTATATTGTTTTTCCAATTTTTCCAATTTTCCAGTTTTTCCAAACGATGGAATAATATTTACCGATATGAACAGTGATGTGGCTTTTGTTGAAATATATTCGTATCAGGAGAGAGTAGATCGACTCCTGACGAACTCTTCCTATATAAACGTGCGGCTCCGAAGTAACATGGCAGCGTGTGCGAAGCGACTGAGAAACACGTGTAGCGGCCGCTTCCGTGTTACAGATTCGGCGCGCACTCTTCACACAGAAACGTGCGACTGAGAAAGAAGACGTGTAGCGGCCGCTTCCGTTTTGCAGAATTCAATCTTTTTTCAAAATGGGCGCCATGTACTGTTTAGATTTTGATGATTTGCGTGTGATATGATTCAACGGATGTTTATATGAATCGTTTACACATTTGGACAAGAACATTTTGGACAAGAACACACAAGAACATTTGGTACTCAGGTTATTTTATAACACAATTGTAACTTTTATGGGACTTAACTGTATTTTGTATTTATCTTACTATAATTCACCAAATGTCCGTCCGTCCGTTCGAAGGTGCGGCAAAAACGGCTGAACCGATCACAACAATATTTTGGGTGGGTATTCCTTGGACCCCTGGGAGTAATATAGGCTATATTGTTTTTCCAATTTTTCCAATTTTCCAGTTTTTCCAAACACGATGGAATAATATTTACCGATATGAACAGTGATGTGGCTTTTGTTGAAATTTATTCGTACCAGGAGAGAGTAGATTGACTCCTGACGAACTCTTCCTATATAAACGTGCGGCTCCGAAGTAACATGGCAGCATGTGCAAAGCGACTGAGAAACACGTGTAGCGGCCGCTTCCGTTTTGCAGAATTCAATCTTTTTTCAAAATGGGCGCCATGTACTGTTTAGATTTTGATGATTTGCGTATGATATGATTCAACGGATGTTTATATGAATCGTTTAAAATAAAAAAAGCCTTCTGATATTTTGCCTTTTCATTTGGGCTTCCCAATTGAAGCCCCGCCCTTAGGGCAGGTACCATTGCTTGCAATTGTAATCAAAACTGTGAATAAGTGTATTTTATTGGCAAACCAAACTTCTCTAAAAATCCTTCTTTTTTAAAAAATATATTTTTGATTTTTTTTTTTTAATAAAAAACGAAAGGCCTTATATATATATATATATATATATATATATATATATATATATATATATATATATATATATATATATATATATATATATACACATATATATATATATATATATATATATACACACACATATATATATTGTTATGAATTTGGTAATGCAACATCTAGAGCTAGGTAGATCTGAATAGGTAGGTATTCGGCTGTCGTGACAGGGACTCTACATGTAATAAGTTCTTGATGTTTAGGCGTTTGTCGGGGTAAGATGTATGATTGTGGATCTACCTGGAGGTCCGAGTGTTAAATAGGGAGGGATTAAAGGTAACGCCCCTGTGAGTATCACCTAGTAATCAAACCTTTGTCCTTTATGGCACTGCAAACCACATAAACATTAGTTAGGTCCTTAGCGCAACATTAAATAATCCCCTTTCCCTGACAAGGACTTCGTATTAAATTGACAGGAAACCAGGCCAAAAACACCGCCACAAGTGGCCGCCACCGTGTACACCTCCAAAGGCCTACAAACCTGGCCGGCACGTGTTATGCCAGGACCGCAGGGTCGCGTAACGGGGGAGATGTCAGGAGTCGCGGGAGGCTTTGATTGGCTGAGGAGTGCGCAATGTGACGTCATCGGCCACCAATATAGGCGACGGTCGGACGCCATTTCAAGACACGGACACACACGGCGAGGAGCGATCAAGTCAAGAGTTGAGTCCCAAGTCACACGGAGCTAGTTCGCCAGTTGAGTTGAGTTGAGTTCGTGGCAGGCACTGGGAGACGCAGGCAGGCACCAGAGAGTTGAGCGGTGGTGGAGAGTTGGAGAGGACACGCCATTCCAGTCGCAGTTCGAGTGCAGTTCGGGTTGTAGGGAGTCGCAGGAGACACACGAGAGCACACCCAGTTGGCACTGAGCAGTTCGTTGGCACTTGGCTGCCAGCACTCCCGCGTCGAGTCGAGTGGAGTTGAAAGGAGTCCTTCCTGTCCCTGGTCAAGTGGAGCCGCTGGCCTGCGTCGGACGCGTGGTGCTTGGAGCGAGGGGCCTCGTGGTGTGCGATCGGGCCGGAAGGAGCGGTGCTGGACACCAACAATACAAGACGACAAAGACAGATAAGCCCGATCTCCGCGTATATTTTGAACGACGGGACGTGTTATTTTCGTGATTAATCTCCCTCGTTTGTGTTTGCTGTCAGTCGTGTGGGGACGTCCCGATTTAGGTTTATTAGAATTATTAGATTTACCGGCGGGCTTTTTCACTGGCTTTACTTTTCCTAATAAACCCTTATATTACTTTTTGTACATAATATCTGAACGCAGTTTTCCTGGGTGTTTAATTTTAATAGATAAGGTTGCGGAGCCTTCGCTGCGCCCCGCCATTCCGCGCGTTGGTGTTGAACTTGAGTCCGCCATTGAGTGTTCGCCTCGGGAGTTAAAGTCTCGCAAATCGGTCATCCGTAACTGTGGTGTTAATCACGGTTACGCGACAAGTGGTGTCAGGCGTGGGATTTGAACCCGTCGGACAACTTTTTTTGTCCGCGGCGAGACATCGACACGGTCGGGCGTACATTGCGTCCGACGTTCGAACGCAAAATTTGTATAGGCGAGGCGGAGAAATTTAATAATCAATTGGGCATACGGAGCGCGATATCGCGTCTTCGTCAAATTTAAATTGTGTTTTTGGTATTAAAATAAATACGCGCGCGGGAAACAACCTTCCGAAAGGCGGATGTCGGAGGTCGACGAAATGGAGGTGCGCAGCGAGGCCTCCGTCAGCGTCGGGAGTGAGCCGGAAATGGGGGATAAGGAGGATAGCGTTGGAACTTTCCCCGCCGTGGGGACGGCCCCGATAGATCTCCAGACCATAGTAAATTTAATAAAAGACATGAGGGCTCAGAGTGAGCGATTGGGGAACCGGATGGATGCTCAGGGTGAGCGATTGGAGGAACAAGTGGGAGAAATGAAAAGTGGGTTGGAAAATAAAATTGAAGGGATGGAAAATAAAATGGAGTCCCAGGGGAAGGAATGGAGGAATGAAATAAAGGAAAGGAATGAACAATTGGAAGGAAAAATTGGGGAAATGGCACAGCAGCTGGGGGAACGAATTGATGGCATAGAAGGGAGAGTGCAAAACCAAATTACGGACAGACTGGGGAAATTTGAGGGTAAAGTAGAAACTCAAATGGGGGCTCAGGAGCCGGGAATGGCAAAATTGGGAATTGCACAGGGAATGGCAATTGAAGTAAATGGGGAGACCGCAGGTCCACAGGTGGATGGGGAATGTCCACAGGTGGATGGGGAATGTCCACAGGTGGATAGGGAATGTGTACAGGTAGAGGGGGAATGCCTGCAGGTAAACGTGGAGAGTCCACAGGTGAGCGGGGAAGGAAATTTGGAATGTGAGAGTTGTAATGGGGAATGTTTCCCACATTCTGGCCTGGTTGTTTATCGGGACCGTGTGGATGTCACAACACCCCAACCGGGGGATGAATTTGGAATTGTGCAGCACCAGGGCGGTGGTGCGGAGCAAGAGGGGGTAGAGTTTTTGGGGGTCCATGCGATAGAGCCGGACCGGGTATTTATTGGGGATATTGATCAAAGCCTGGCGGGGCCAGGAATGATTTCTAATGATGATGATGAGGATGATTTGATCCAGCGGCTGGAGACCTGTGACAGTCCCATGGAGGTAGAGCTTGTTCAGGCCCAAAGGAGTCTGGGGGAAGAGGTGAGTTGGTCCGAGGAGGTGGTTGGAATGACCGAGGGGACGCTCACTGTACACTGCTATTTGGAAACAGAGGCTCCAAAATTGGACAACCAGTTGGGGGAGTGTGTTGGCTCCGGGCTGGATTTGGATCTTGGAGGATCGGGAGATAGAGCTTCTGGAGATTTGGTCCCTGTAGGGAATTTGGATCAACTGCAGGGAGGGGCAGAACAACCGGTGGTAGAGGTTGTTCCCTGCAGCTGCGGTTTGGCAGTGGGAATGAAAATTTGTAAAATAAAATGTAAAATAAAATTACAATGGGAAATTGATTTGGAGCAGCCATGGTTGGGATTGGTCCCCGGGCTGCGGGATTTGGACATGGAGAGGTCATGGGTGATGGCCTCGGGCAAAAGCTGCCCCTTTCAAAATTTGGGTATGCCAGCCAGCTGGGGGGCTGTGATGGCGAGATTTGGACGTGGGGTCCAGCCTTGGGTGTCGAGGTACGACCTGGGTCCCACGGGGGGTCTGGTGGAGTGTGGCGTCCCTTGTCCGTCGGGGCGCCGTCCGAGCTGGTGGCTCGGGCCGGCAGGGTCACCGGACCCTGGTGGGGGTTAAGACCTCCAGGGAGGTCCGAGGTGGTTTCTCAAGCCTGGGATGGCAAATATTGAGGACCACTGGGGGGAGGTGTTGTGGGTCGCGCTTTGGTGGTGGCACCGCAGATGGCCAGCTTGGGCCTGATGTAGTGATCACCCGGGCATGCGACCTGACACCCTCTCCCTGAGACTTTGGGACAACTGGCATGTGATGACCTGCCATGCCGTGTTGGTCGATGGACGCGGGTCAAACCGAATGGACAGGGATGGAGATAGCCTGCCGGACAACCATTGGGGCATCTGTGGAACGTGATGGTGTGAGTGACCTTCCACAGATGCTCCGTTGTGATTTATGGACTCTCGGGTTGGGAAGAGAGCCATGGGGATGTGAATCGGGAGATGTGTAACGAGCCGAGCATATGGGCCATGCTCGGCTGGCATGTGTATGGCAAAGCATCCTTCTTTGGTGAGGTGAGTGAAATGTGACAAATGGTTGGCATGGGTAATCTGTGGGTTAGATGCAAATTTAAGGGTGGATTGTGAAATGCCATGGTGGACACTGTATAGTGACGCCATTATTGATCCAGGTGTGTAGACCAAAGTGTTGGAGGCTGTGATGAAATTAATAGGGTAGCAAGACACAGCTTTCAACTGGTTGCGGGGGCAACTGTGCTGATATTTGGGACGCGGGATGATGGGGATGTAGTTGTGTAGCCTGAGGGTCAACGTGGTGCTGTGCGTGTCCGAGGTGTGTGGACCATGTCTTCTGGGTGGGTCCCCTGGTGGAGCATGGCTGTTGACTGGACCTTGGTGTGGTCAAGTGTGGGTGAGCACTGGGGGGCTGCAGTTCTGTAGTCGGACTGGGGGATGATGGGGAGGTGCAGGGGACGTGGCTGTAGGGATGCCACGCACTGCGACCGTGCCCCCCAGGGCCGAGTGTGTTTTGGGGTCTTGTGGGTGGGGAAGGTGTGTGTGTCCGCAGGTACAGAGCAAGCTCTGAGGAGCGATGCCTGCGGGCCCCCCTCTGCGGCAATTACCCCTGGCAGCCGGTGGTAACTGGAAATTGGAGCTCGTCGGTGGAGGGTCTGGTTGGGCGCCGCGGGGTGAGGAAGTCCCCCGGTGACCCGTGTTGCTGCGCGAAAGCAGGAGGCAAAGGAGCCTGGTGTGTGTGGAGACCCTCACCGGCGAGGTAACGGCGGAAAGGGGCTGTTGGGCTGTCATGGGGCCAAGAGGTAAAGGGGGGGGGGGCAATGAACTTGTAAGTCGGTTGACTTGTTTTTGGGACTGCGGGCACCACAGCCTGATGCGCCCCCACCATCTTTTTGTGCGGTACCTCCCCGCTGCCTAGTTGAGGAATGCACACACACGTGAATGACATCAATGCCATGGTCCTGCAGGGGGGTGTATTGAAGAAGAACCTTATTGATTTTTGAAATGCCTTGATGACCTATGGAATGAGAATGAGTGGTTAAGGGGTCTGTGTTGCATGAATGTGGGCGAAATCCACCGAGCCGTGTCACTCACCTGTAACATCTGGACAGGGCCCGTGGAAATTTAGTGGGATGCATTGGGGATGGCCCCGCAGGTAAGGTTGTGTCTTGTGGCATCCACCGGGGGACGCGGTCTGTAGACCGGGGTATGTACAAAGGTTAGAGTTTTGAGTTTTGGAAAGATGGTTAAGTTTTGTGGTTAAGTTAGTGTTGTGTGTTGTTGTTTCCTCCCTCCACAGGAACAACGAAGAAGATGTACATACTTGCATGATGGTTAAGGGGTTCAGCATGTTAAGGAAGTGTAGGTAGGTAGTCCGACTCACTTCCCACAGCCCTTCCTGATTTATTTCATAGGTTAATTAAGTGTGTGACAGTAAGTGTTAAGGCTGGAATGGTAGCCCTGCGGTGAACCTTGCAGGAGCTACGGTTCCAGGGGGGGGGCTGTGTTATGAATTTGGTAATGCAACATCTAGAGCTAGGTAGATCTGAATAGGTAGGTATTCGGCTGTCGTGACAGGGACTCTACATGTAATAAGTTCTTGATGTTTAGGCGTTTGTCGGGGTAAGATGTATGATTGTGGATCTACCTGGAGGTCCGAGTGTTAAATAGGGAGGGATTAAAGGTAACGCCCCTGTGAGTATCACCTAGTAATCAAACCTTTGTCCTTTATGGCACTGCAAACCACATAAACATTAGTTAGGTCCTTAGCGCAACATTAAATAATCCCCTTTCCCTGACAAGGACTTCGTATTAAATTGACAGGAAACCAGGCCAAAAACACCGCCACAAGTGGCCGCCACCGTGTACACCTCCAAAGGCCTACAAACCTGGCCGGCACGTGTTATGCCAGGACCGCAGGGTCGCGTAACGGGGGAGATGTCAGGAGTCGCGGGAGGCTTTGATTGGCTGAGGAGTGCGCAATGTGACGTCATCGGCCACCAATATAGGCGACGGTCGGACGCCATTTCAAGACACGGACACACACGGCGAGGAGCGATCAAGTCAAGAGTTGAGTCCCAAGTCACACGGAGCTAGTTCGCCAGTTGAGTTGAGTTGAGTTCGTGGCAGGCACTGGGAGACGCAGGCAGGCACCAGAGAGTTGAGCGGTGGTGGAGAGTTGGAGAGGACACGCCATTCCAGTCGCAGTTCGAGTGCAGTTCGGGTTGTAGGGAGTCGCAGGAGACACACGAGAGCACACCCAGTTGGCACTGAGCAGTTCGTTGGCACTTGGCTGCCAGCACTCCCGCGTCGAGTCGAGTGGAGTTGAAAGGAGTCCTTCCTGTCCCTGGTCAAGTGGAGCCGCTGGCCTGCGTCGGACGCGTGGTGCTTGGAGCGAGGGGCCTCGTGGTGTGCGATCGGGCCGGAAGGAGCGGTGCTGGACACCAACAATACAAGACGACAAAGACAGATAAGCCCGATCTCCGCGTATATTTTGAACGACGGGACGTGTTATTTTCGTGATTAATCTCCCTCGTTTGTGTTTGCTGTCAGTCGTGTGGGGACGTCCCGATTTAGGTTTATTAGAATTATTAGATTTACCGGCGGGCTTTTTCACTGGCTTTACTTTTCCTAATAAACCCTTATATTACTTTTTGTACATAATATCTGAACGCAGTTTTCCTGGGTGTTTAATTTTAATAGATAAGGTTGCGGAGCCTTCGCTGCGCCCCGCCATTCCGCGCGTTGGTGTTGAACTTGAGTCCGCCATTGAGTGTTCGCCTCGGGAGTTAAAGTCTCGCAAATCGGTCATCCGTGTTACCCTACGGTGTTCACCAAGGGTAGGCACGCGACAATATATATATATATATATATATATATATATACATATATATATATATCCTTTTTTAATTAATTTTTTGATGAGCATAATAATTTAAAGAGAATCAGAAGTATTTTTTCTGAAAACTTTTTTCCCTGGTCAAAAACCTCGGATGTACGAGTTGCCTCTTATAAATAGAGCTGTTATTATCCCAATCATCTTTTCAAACTCAACCACTCGGTTTGAAAGACTTGCAGGTAGAAGTCACGTTAAGCGAGCCCTGCAGTGGAATATCGGCTTCAATGTGCAAGCAATTCTACGCAGCCTTCCTGGGTTGTAGCCGTTCTTAAGGTTGGGCTAATTGGCTGCACCACGTCTTCCCGCAGGCGGTGCTGGCCTGATCAAAGTAGTCAAAACATGGCTGGCAAACACAGCAGAACATCGCTCAAGTTCATAAGGCCAGTGCAGTATTGTATAGCTTGGCTGGAATGGTGTGTGCTTGTTGCGTAATTTAAGTGATCCGCCTCTTGAGGATTCGTGTAGATTGGCCTACTTTGCTTTTGTGGTCAAGAGCGGTTTCAACGAGTGTCACAGTGGTATAGGCAGGTCATTTTAACAACTTTGCTAAATGGTTCATCATGTGGTCCAGCAAATTGCAGTGCTTTACATTAATATTGTTCCTGATCTGATCTGTGTGGTAAAACGGAAGATACAGGTGGTGGACAAAAAATGGAAACACCAATGTAAAGTCACGTAATAGGGCGTTGGCCACCACGTGCGGGCAGTACGGCCTGTATGCTCCATGGCATAGAGTACACCAGCATCTGGAATTCTGCAGGGGGGATGTGGCACCATTCTTCCACGAGAAAGTCAATCAACTCACACCTGCTTGATGGAGATGGAAAACTCTGTCTCAGGCGTCGTTCCAGAATATCCCATAAATGCTCAATTGGGTTCAGATCTGGTGACTGAGAAGGCCATCATGACATATGGATAACATCAGTGTCATGCTCATCAAACCATTGGGCGAACCCACGTGCTCTGTGGATGGGGGCATTGTGGGGTATTTGTGGATGGGCTCCTGCAGCTATGCTTGCCATAATTATAGGCAACCAGGCCTGTGCAGCATTTTTATACATGCTCCTATGCATGCTGGGATGTTATTATTTTGTTATCAGAAACATTTTGTTTACTGCTAACTACCCAGTGTTAATTTTAGTAATACGCACACTTATTCACAAAAAAAAGATTGTTTCATTTTCCCAGGGATCAAACGTTACATCATTTGTTTTATTTTGGGGTCGGGGGGGGAGGGGGTTTCTCTATCTTTCACTGTCATACCGAACTGCTCCTGGACTCTGTGTGTTTTGCACCTGAGAAGGTGGAAAAGGCTCTTTCAATCCTTGACCATGACTCTGCCGAGAAAGATTTGCTCGACTCTTCCTGTTGGCAGATTCGCAATGGTCTTGTGTTCTGAGATTGCAATTCACGCTAAATTAACCCAGTGGACAGGAAGATCTTTTTGTCCCATACCCACCAAGCGGTGTGATGGTTGTTGTAGACAGCGTGAATATATAATTATTAATATTAATATTAATATTATATATATATATATATAAATATATTGATCCGTTAATATATTGTTGTGGATATGAGAATGTTTTTTTATTTTGTTGTTGTGGTAAAATGTTGTTGTAAAAGGTTGTAAAATATCACCCCTCCTCCCTCCGTTTGTGGTTGTATAAAGGTCAAAGGGCGTTTCCGTAGTTAGTCCATAAAACATACATGCAGGACACGATATATCCTTTCTTTTGACAGTTATATCCTTATTATGTGTATTAGCGTAAGGCTGTGTCTTCCATTAATTGAAATACTCCATTGCACCAGTGAAAGAGATAGATTCCCTTCCATTCCCCCCTTTCCGTCAATTGCAATTCGAAGTGCCTTCCGCATTTTGGTCGGTTTTTCCCTCCAATAACCGCCATTGACCACGAGGCTCGAGTCGGGGAAGGAAGGCGTGTCTCCACCTCGTCATAGAGGGGAGGAGTGAGCCCGCCCCACTCGACCAACCATGAGCCAGGGGTTCGGCTAGAGAGGGCGGAGGAAGAGCGATCGGGGAGGGTCGCAAAGGTTGAGGGGCGGGGGCCTATATAACCCAAGGCAGGGCGTGTCCAAAAAAGGAGATGCGTTTTTACAGAGGAGAGCACTGAGCAGAAGACAGA
The DNA here is from genome assembly GCF_964187855.1 of Myxine glutinosa. NCBI lineage: Eukaryota > Metazoa > Chordata > Myxini > Myxiniformes > Myxinidae > Myxine > Myxine glutinosa. The sequence continues at coordinate 120,867,650 of NC_136266.1, read as the reverse complement.
AAGGCCTGGAGTTGGACTTTGAGTTGGTCTGAGTTGGTTGGGAGTCGGTCGTCAAGTGCAGAGTGGTGAAGAGTCAGTCAGTAGAGGTGGTGGTCAAGTGGTTGCGTTGGTTGCGGTGAGGAGTCGGTGGTAAAGAGTGAGGGACCAAGAAAGAGAGAGAAAGAGTCCTGAAGCAAGAGAGGAAGTTGTTGGACTGGGTGGGACTAAGGAAGGAGAGAGAACCCGTCACACCAATCCCCCAAGCTCCGCGTTGGCTCCACCAAGCTCCGCGTTGGCTCCACCAAGCGTTCAGCTCCACCAAGCTCCGCGTTGGCTCCACCAAGCTCCGCGTTGGCTCCACCAAGCTCCGCGTTGGCTCCACCAAGCGTTCACCTCCAGCCATCCACCTCCTGCAATTCCCCGTGTGAGTCGTCTTTTGTTTGTTCTGTCCTGGGTTAATTAAGTCTGTATAAGCTAGTATTTTCCCTGTGTCACCTGCGTCTTATGTGCTTGTAAATAAACGTGACTGCTTTCTTTTTGCTTGTGTGTAAATAGTCAATAAATTCAGTCGTATTTCCAAACCTTTCTTTGCCTTCGTTTTCCTCTTTGCATTGCGTCGTTTTCGTCTTTTCCCTCATTGAGCAGCTAGGGTGCGATACGGCCAAAGTCTGGGTGAATCGGGTGAGTTTTGTTAGGTCGCGGTTTTAAACCACCGCTCGGTCTATAACATCCTAACCGCGATCTATAACAATTGGTGTCAGGAGTGGGATTCGGGGCCCGAACCAAATTTTTAAAACATCTAGAAAAAAAAATTTTGGTCAAAATTACGAGCTGCCGAAATTTGTTTTTTTTAAAGCAAAACCCGAATTCTGAAATCGCGCCATGGCTGTTCAAGGCGACGGGATGCCGGTGGGAGAGATAGACGGGGTAGAATCGACCCAGGACTTAGGAAAAAAAATGGTGGAGGAGAGTAAAGAAGGTGTGGTTGAGGGTGTATCAGGTGCACAAAATGGTGGCCTCGCGCACGTGGTTGAGGGGGCAGCTGCGGCCGCACCCTTTGTACTACCAACGGTGGTCCAAATGCAAGGCTTCATGGCGCAATTCGCCGAGATGCTGAGAATAAACGGGGAGAAATTGAGTAAGGAAATGGAGGCTCACAGTGAGCAAATTGAAGCAACAATAAACGGAATGAGGGCCGATAGGGAGGAAAGGGAGCAGAGGGACAGAGACCGCAAGTTGGGCGAAAGGGTCCCAGGGGTGCACAAGGAGGTAACGCGAGGCGAGAAGCGCCGGTTGGACGAAGCGGAGGAAAGCACGGGTACAATGACGGGGGTAGAGATCGCGACACGGGGTTTGGAAAAGCCGGCGACCGATGAGGTAGAGGGAATTTTATTAAAGCCAACGGTCGCCGAGGTTAATAAAGAAAAAGCAGTAGCGGGAATTAAAATTGAAGAGATGACGGAGGTAACCCGGGAATTGCAGGGAGAAATGGAATATGTACAAAGTCCCTGCTCACATCACGATGCTGTGCTTAACCCGAATGGAAGTTTGCAGGTTCGCGTGGAGAAAAGGATCCCCCAGGTGAGTCGTGCTGTATATTGTGCGGGTAGATTTTGTAAGAGGATGTTTAGCGACAAAAGAATTTTCGCGCGCTTGGGATCGAGGAAGCATCCGGGCGTTGGTGAAGGGTCCCGAGTGAGTGGAAATGGCACGCGTGGGAGGAAAAAGTGTGCGTCGGCGAGTGGGTGTGTTATAAAGTGTGGGAGTGAAACCGAGTGCGAGCGAGAATGCACGTCGGTGTGTACGGGGTGTGACACAGGGAGTGAGAGCAATGCGGAGTGCACGCCCATGGTGAGTGTTACGGAGGACGTAACGGATGAGAGGTGTGGACCGAAGTGTGCGCAAGAGGTGTGGTGTGTAACAGAGAGAGCGTTGGTGGAATGTACGGACGGCGTTGGAACGCCAGGTTTTGTGAGGGTGAAAGGGGTAGCGTATGCTTGTAAGCATGCAAGTGAAGCATCGATGGTAACCGGTTTAGTGGTTAGAGCGACGGATAGCCGATGCGAGCACTCGGTGCGAGGGGTGCTTGGTTGGGTGCGAGGCCCGGCGCCGATCGAAGCTGCGTCGTTTCTCTTCGAAGCGTCGTTGCCGATTCGGGCTTGGCCCCGCCCCGCACGGTCGAGTCCGGGCTTTGTCGGGCGAGGCGACCGGTCCGGTTCAAGGGCGAGTGGGAGGAGGCGGAACGGTGCCCCCTCGTGGGGACGGGATTCCGACCGGGGGAGATTGAGCCATCGGGCCCGGGACCGCAAGGTGCCGCGCCGAGATGGTGCGTGGAATCTCGGTCCAACCAAACCACCTCCCTTGAACCGAAAGCCGGACGGATTCAACCTGCAGGCGACCAAACCACCCGAATTCATTGCTCGGCTTTGCGAAACCGAGTTTAATGATGTCATGGCGCACCGAGAGGATGTAATAAGTAGACGGACGATGATGGTAGTGATTTGATACGAAATTTATAATAGTGGGTAGAATTGGCAGTAAATGGAAAATTTTTGAATTGGTTGGAATTTGGACGAGCAAAATTGATAGAGAGACCCCCGATGTGGTGGGATGGCAAATCCACCATCCCTCACAGGTGGGGGCAAATGCGCAATAGTTTATGGGGTGGCTATGACAACCGAGCCAGGGAGGGCTTGGATAATGATAGGGATCTAGCGAAGATGACATTAGGTGACGGTAAGGTTAGATAGTGACTGATACCTGTAGTGGGGACGCAGGTAGATTAGTGTGGATTATAATGACGTGGGAGCGCAATAGTTTAAAGGGACGACTGGGAAGCTCAAGTTTCAGAGGGGAGTAGTTAGCTGAGATGATGCCGTGTGTGTGAGGATTGAACAGGTGAGAATGGAACAGGTGTGATTGCACAGGTGTGCAACTGGACAGGTGGATGGAGCAGTGTATGAGTGAGTAGTGGTGATTGTGTTGTGTTGACCAACTGGTCCAGGAAGAGGAGGAGGGTGCAGGTGGCACCAGGTAGGATTGCACAGGTGTGCAACGACAGGTGAATGAAAGACAGGTGTATGGAATAAATGGTATGGAGTAGTGGAATGGATGGTCGTGGAGTGAGAATGGTGGAAATTGTGGAGTGGAGTGGATGGTGCAAAGGTGTGAATGGGGGAAGAGTGGACCCCCATCACGGATACCCGGGGCGGGTAGTGTAAGTGTTAGGTAGAGGGTACAGGTAAATTGTGGTTGGATATTGGCATCTGTGGTGCGGGTGACAGAATGGTATGTGGATGGGTGCGTTGGTGTTGTGGAAATGGCTGGGCGTGTAGCCTGTTAGTGTGTGTAGTTGGTTGGGCGCTCCACCACTGTGAGGATGTCGGCCAGGTGAGGCCGCAGGTGGGCTCTGGGAGCCGGTAGTAGTTGTTGTGGATGGGGCCCGAGGATCGGGAGGACGGACCCGGGTAGCCCAGTGCCAGAGGGCACCGAGTGGGGTGACAGAGCCAGGAGGGGCCTGCCCCAGTTAGATAGGTTAGGGTGAGGAGCTAGGTAAGCTCGGGTGGCAACTGCAGTGGTGGAGGTGTGCAGGTGGGTAGACCCACTGGGAGAGGTACACGCCACAGCCCAGAAATTGTGCGAGGGCACCGGGAGATGAATCGGGGGAGTGAGACCCCAAATTGAAAAGCACCACAGTTTGGCCAATGGGAATTGGTTTTTAGAACCCATAGTGTAAGAGGGCCAATGGTTTGGCCGGAGAAAGACCCCGGGTAGTGTAAAGTGTGTTAAAGTCATTTAGAAAATAGTTAGGATGAAGGATCTCCTCGCACCATCTGCATCCACTCACCTGGGGTGACAGGTACTCCACACCATGCCATGTTTAATTATTTTTACTGTGCAAATGTTTGGAATGTGAGACGCATCATGACGTGGGTGTGACATTGTGCGTAATTCCATCTCTTCCTCCTTATGAGGATTGATGATGAATTGATGATGGCAAATTTTTGAAGTAGAGGGATTGTGGTGACGAATTTGGTATAGGGGAAATATGGGGAAGACGTGACAGTAGTGACGAATTGGTAATGTGTAGGTTTTGTACATATGGGGTAAGGGCAAGGGTGGGCTAGGTAACAGGGGGGTGACGTACGGTAGGGACGAGCTTTCTCACTTCGCCCTCCGTACGCATTTCGCCTTGCATTGCCTTTTTGACGTGTACCCTTGTGACCTTACCCCTCGCTCAATTGTCTTTCTTTTGTCTCCCACATGACCTGTGCGCCGTTGGGCGCCGAGGGGAGCGTGCGTGGGTCGGCCATTGTGCGCCCGAAATTCCCAGCACCAGCTGTCTGCATCGATGCACCACATTATGGACCACATGCCTGTGGCCGAGCACCACTTATGGACCCCATGGGTTGGGGCATGGCCCCTCTGCTGGAACCGGCCATGAGGGCCCGAAATCTTGCTGGCGGACCTTGGCCACAGGGCACCGATGCCCCCCAGGTGAACCACACTAGTCGGCCCTGTGGGCCATAAATAAAATAAATAAGAAGGACACATTGGGCACACTTTATTGCAAATAGGCCGCCAGTAAGCAAAGCAAAAGAGAATGACAACATCTGGAAGACAAATAATAATAACCAGCAGAGGGAGCCGAAGAGCAAGAGATCACCTGCAGGGTTAGGGGTTGTTGGTTTATTTTTATGGAACACTGATGAACTATGGTGACTGCACCGATTGGTGCTTGGGTGTGTATTGGTGCGTTATTGGGTGCGTTCATGGTGCGTCGATGCAGAGCAGACTGTCTCCCCCCCAGAAAGAACAATTACAGGTCCTGGGTTAGTTTTGTAAATAAAATTAGCGTCAGTGTAAATAATGCTTCCCACCGTCAGTGTATAGTTTGAAGACCATTCCGCAATTCGGTTAACTGTGGGCGTAAGTCTGTTAGGCAGGGTGCAATGGAGCAGCGGGACACATTTATTTATGTTTTAAAACTGTCGCACTCAGGGTCAGGTTAAAAGTAGAGGGAACCACACCTACGTGCCACACTAAGGTAAAAGTAATAGGCCCGGGACGTGCCTAAGGGGAGGAGGGTGCAGTGTTGTGGATATGAGAATGTTTTTTTATTTTGTTGTTGTGGTAAAATGTTGTTGTAAAAGGTTGTAAAATATCACCCCTCCTCCCTCCGTTTGTGGTTGTATAAAGGTCAAAGGGCGTTTCCGTAGTTAGTCCATAAAACATACATGCAGGACACGATATATCCTTTCTTTTGACAGTTATATCCTTATTATGTGTATTAGCGTAAGGCTGTGTCTTCCATTAATTGAAATACTCCATTGCACCAGTGAAAGAGATAGATTCCCTTCCATTCCCCCCTTTCCGTCAATTGCAATTCGAAGTGCCTTCCGCATTTTGGTCGGTTTTTCCCTCCAATAACCGCCATTGACCACGAGGCTCGAGTCGGGGAAGGAAGGCGTGTCTCCACCTCGTCATAGAGGGGAGGAGTGAGCCCGCCCCACTCGACCAACCATGAGCCAGGGGTTCGGCTAGAGAGGGCGGAGGAAGAGCGATCGGGGAGGGTCGCAAAGGTTGAGGGGCGGGGGCCTATATAACCCAAGGCAGGGCGTGTCCAAAAAAGGAGATGCGTTTTTACAGAGGAGAGCACTGAGCAGAAGACAGAAAGGCCTGGAGTTGGACTTTGAGTTGGTCTGAGTTGGTTGGGAGTCGGTCGTCAAGTGCAGAGTGGTGAAGAGTCAGTCAGTAGAGGTGGTGGTCAAGTGGTTGCGTTGGTTGCGGTGAGGAGTCGGTGGTAAAGAGTGAGGGACCAAGAAAGAGAGAGAAAGAGTCCTGAAGCAAGAGAGGAAGTTGTTGGACTGGGTGGGACTAAGGAAGGAGAGAGAACCCGTCACACCAATCCCCCAAGCTCCGCGTTGGCTCCACCAAGCTCCGCGTTGGCTCCACCAAGCGTTCAGCTCCACCAAGCTCCGCGTTGGCTCCACCAAGCTCCGCGTTGGCTCCACCAAGCGTTCACCTCCAGCCATCCACCTCCTGCAATTCCCCGTGTGAGTCGTCTTTTGTTTGTTCTGTCCTGGGTTAATTAAGTCTGTATAAGGCAAGATAAAAAAAATGAGTTGGTGATCGTCCCCGCCCGACCCTACGAAACACACCCGACCCGAAACTTTTTTTATTTTTTATTTTGAAAAAAATCATTCAAAAACGATCTTTTCAGTCAAATTTGGCGCCGTTCTGCACCGCATGCGCAGTGCGTGCTGCGCAGAGCGTCGCAAGTGCCTCAGGCAACTTCACCCATTTTACGTTAGCCATTCATGGCGGCTATTGTGTGAGATTTTTCCCGCTGAAATCTGTATCGATTCGTGATAGAATCGGCTTGAAATGCCTATTGTGATCGCATCAATAGCCCGTGAGGGCTCTTCCAAGACGGTGAAGGACTGGTTTGCGTGCAATATCGAGTTGGATGTTACAATCTCGGACTTCTATGCAGAGTTCTCAGACGGCAAGTATGATGGGGATAGGGAGCCATTGCCTGACGATACACGCGGTACTTTTGTCAAAGTATTCGCCGGCCCCAGTAAAACTGACATGACGAAAGTTTCACCAGCTTGCAAAGTTTCTGATGTGACAAAGACTCTTGGCTCATTTCTCAAATTTGTGTTGGCTGCAGACACGGCCACGGATCACAGGATGGAACCCGATAGTCGACCAACTGTTTTTAGTGTCCTCATGAATGCTGCCCGTGATGATGCTTTTTGTACTTGGGTGCCAAGGTGCCAAGGGCATGGTGTTTATCTGTTTTTCCGATGTCATGGTGTATATACATGTACAGGTGTCTTGCCCTTTCACTACCAAGCTCAGCTAGGACATTCAACATCATCCAAAATCACACAAACACTGTGTTTCATAGAGATTTGGGCAATGTCTGTAAATCTGTGAGATGAATGAAGAAATTAAATCATTTTGAGGAGAAAGGAGTCTTTATTTCATATTTTTCCATGTCAACAAAACTCAATGGAAAGTAGGAAAAAAAAATAAAAAATAAAAATAAAAACCTCCCTCCCTACCCGAACTTTTGAGAAAAAAGGACGATCACCAACTCATTTTTTTTATCTTGCCTAAGCTAGTATTTTCCCTGTGTCACCTGCGTCTTATGTGCTTGTAAATAAACGTGACTGCTTTCTTTTTGCTTGTGTGTAAATAGTCAATAAATTCAGTCGTATTTCCAAACCTTTCTTTGCCTTCGTTTTCCTCTTTGCATTGCGTCGTTTTCGTCTTTTCCCTCATTGAGCAGCTAGGGTGCGATACGGCAAAAGTCTGGGTGAATCGGGTGAGTTTTGTTAGGTCGCGGTTTTAAACCACCGCTCGGTCTATAACATCCTAACCGCGATCTATAACAATATAATGATCTGTTCATCAACAGTAAATTTGTCAAAGATATATCCATTGCTCAAAATGGACATTTGTAGTTAAAAGATTAAAACTGCTGTGTTTCACCAACGACCAATTCGAATTGATGCTCAAAATAAGTGCTGTGTATTTCAGAGATCCATGGCTCACGGGTTTGTACGTGTCACATGTTGGACAATGATAATATTATGATAAATCAATGTATTTTTTACATTCATTACAAGGGATGTCAAGAAACAATCGACAAATAAGCACAGCATCCGGCATATGAAGTACGTGCTTAAATTGAGAAAAAAACAGGCAGGACATGCCGGCTGTTACTAAACACAAAATGTCGTCACAAATTAATACTTTCAGGTTTGAGTTCATACAATTGAACTGCCGTGCAAAGGATTCGTGATTGATTGGTTCTAAATTGAGAAAAACTGCATGCAACGACCGAGCCAAAGCCATTTTTGTGTCACAAGCAAGAGATAGTAATAAAACTGTCATCGTTAAGAGGTTGAGAGTCGTTCCTTACAAGCCGATGATACTCTGCACATCTCGTTGGGCCAGATGGCGAGTTATACCGCGGAAGGGCTGTCAATGGATGCCGTTATGCAAGATGGAAGCAAATGAAGAAACACTTATACCATAAATCCCCGAGGTTTCGCTGCAATCCGTTTTCAATGAGTTATGCAATTTTATTACCAAGAAATAAGCTTAGTTATGCTGAGTGGCCGACAGAGAGCTGGCCTTTTCATTATAAAGGAGGAGACTACGTGTGGATCTCAGAGATGTTTCAGATAAAGGTAGGAATGGATATAGCATCGATTGGGGGGAGGGATGGGGGCGTTCTACCTGACTGAAGTGCAACTGGACCAGGAGCCAGTTTTGAGAAGTGGAAATAAGCAACACAGGCATATTTTAAACACAGAATGTTCTTCCAAGAAGGGTGGTAGAGGTAGGCACAGTGGAGAAAAAAAAAAAAAACTAAATTAAAAGAAAGCTGTATACATACCTGGAAACAATTGGTGTCGATATGGATATAAAGATAGAACTGGAAGGTGCACTAAGAGCAAGCTATATGAAAGGTTGTATTCACATGCTTCCTGGAGACAATATAAGTGCTCTGTGAGATGGCATGGGAGAGATGGACTTTGGTCGATTTAACCCAGCATTATTTATTTCCTTGTTTTGTCATTTTAAGTATTGGAATGCAGCCTGTTTTGTCAAATTAATTTGATTGTGGAAGTGAATCAGAGAGAAGCGGTTAAATTTGATGGTATCAAAAAGAAATATGATGAGTTTTTCCGATTTACAATGTAGGTAATTTTGCGATTAAAAGTCGACAACTTCTTCTTCACATTTAGCCGTGACGTCACACTCGGAAGTCCACCGCCATATCGATACTGTCTATGGGTTACATTGTGGTCAGATTTTTTTTGATTTTTTTTTTTGTATACTGAATCGAGGCTCGTGAAAGAGCTAACATTTATTTCACAAACAAATCAACCAGACAAACAAAATATACAAAAGGAGCGAGCGGAAGACAAGATGGGGAGAGAAGGGGAAGCACACAACCACAACATTTGAGAGCAGGGAGAAGTGTGGGAGGGAGAGGGCTTGGGGGCAGGAGGCGTGGGAAGGGGAGGGGGGGGGGGGGGGGAGAGGTATAAAACACAAAGGGACCGAAATTAGCAGGGGTAGAAAAGATCAAGGTTTTGGATGGGGGAGGATAAGAGATGGTGGTGAACAGCTGTTTTAAAGACCTGGAGGGTGGAGTGGGATTGAAGAGAGTGAGGGAGTTTGTTCCAGAGGCGGGAGAAAAGAGGCATGAAGGAGTGAAGGTGAGCAGAAACTCTTGATTTTGGCAGTTTAACCATAAGAGGGTTGCAAGCAGATCTTGTGCGACCTGTAGGAATATTTGGGGGACAGAGCCCAGAGAGGGCTGGGGGGGCAAGGCCAGAGAGGAGTCAGTAGAAGACGGAAAGACCACCAACCTGCCTGCGGTGAGTGAGTGAAAGGCCCTTGGAGTTAGCTTCATCGCGGGAGATTCCAATGATTCTGAACGCTTTGGTTTCAACAGCGTGAAGACGGGCTAGGTGTGAGGCAGGAGCACCAGACCAGAGGGGAGAGCAGTACTCCATAGAGCTGCGGATGAAAGCCTTGTATGTGGTGAGGAGCTCAGGTGTGCCAAGGAAGGACTTCGCACGACGGAGGATGCCCAGTCGGCGACTGGCTTTGGAGGCCAGATTTGAAATGTGGTTTTCCCAGGAAAGATCATGGCAAATAGTGAGACCCAAAAGCTTGAGTGATAGAACTTCTTGGAGAGGATTATTCAGAAAGTGGATGGGAGGGTTTTCCAGTCGGTCTTTTCGGAGAGACATCGTAAGAGTGTGAGATTTATCAGGATTGAAAGACATGTTCCATTTGTTTGCCCAGTCTGTGATTTTGTCCAGGTCTGCAAAGAGTGAGGAGGCTGCAGACTGCCGATCTGAGGGATGAGGAATGGAGCGACAGTGAGTAGAGTCGTCAGCAAAGAGATAGAGAGGATTTTCAAGAGAGTCAGAGAGATCATTGATGAAGACCAGAAAAAGCACAGGGCCCAGAACACTACCTTGGGGAACTCCAGCCTGAACAGGAAGAGGAGATGAGAGAAACCCATTCAGGGCCACACGTTGACTACGACCAGAGAGGAAGTCCGCCAGCCATGCGTGGAGATTTCCATGGATACCAAAGGAGGAGAGTTTGGTGAGCAGAGCAGGGTGCCAGACCGTATCGAAGGCACGTGAAATGTCAAGGGAGACACCTCTAATTTCCTGTTTGGCATTGAGGACCTCCATCCATTGTTGAGAAAGCAGAAGCAGCATGTCCAGAGTAGAGTGACCAGGTCTGAAACCAAATTGATGATCAGAGATCAAGCCATTGGAGAAGAGGAAAGATTTCATATCTGAAGCAATGATGGATTCCATGACTTTGCTGATAATTGGGAGAAGGCTGATTGGTCTGTAGTTGCTGGGATCTGTTTTTGCACCTTTTTTGTGCAAAGCGGTGATGTTGGCTGATTTCCAAGCAGATGGCAGATGACCTTGAGCAAAAGAGAGGGTGAAGAGAACAGAAAGAGGGAGTGAAAGAGCGGAAGCACATGATTTTAGGACCCGTGGGCTGATGCCGTCAGGACCAGTTGCAGAATCAGAGTCGAGGGTTGACAGAAACTTTTCCACCTTGTCAGGAGGAAAGGACACAGAGTCCAGGAGCAGCTGGGTACGACTGGGTACGGTGGGTACAGAGAGGGATGGGTTTGGGACACAAGATTTAGAGGCAAACACAGAGTTGAGGCATTCAGCTTTTTCACGTGTGGAGTCAGCCGTTAAGCCGTTTGAGGTGAGGGAGGGGATGGAGGGAGAACAAACACCAGAAACAGATTTGACCAGACGCCACCAGGATTTGGAAGAGGGAGACAGATAAGAGAGTTCGGTCTTGAGAACGGTGAGATATTGTTTCCTGGCTCTCCTGAGGGTGGACACACACTTGTTTCGGGCTTTGTGAAAGGAAATGAGATTTCCTTCCGTTGGATTTGCTTTCCAGGAGACGAAAGCAAGTTGTTTCAGGGCAACAGCCTCACCACAAGATTCCGTGTACCATGGATGGGAGGAAGGATATGACAACTGAAGACGAGATGGGATAAATCTGTGCATGAGAGAGAGCAATTTACTTTGAAAGAATTCCCAGGATGAGTTGATGTCAGAGGCGGTAGAGATGGGAGACCAGTCCAGATGATTGATGGCTGCTTGAAGGCCGTGCCAGTTGGCCTGAGTGAAATGCCAGACTCGTCGACGCTGAGGAGGCTCTCTGAGAATGGTCAGAGAGATGTCCACTTTGACAAGCACATGATCAGATGAGCCGATTGGAGCAGAAGAAGAGCAGCAGACATTTTCAGGGAAGTTTGTCATAACCAAATCCAGAAGAGAAGATGCTCCGTTGACTGAGATCCGGATCGGGAAACAGATTGAACTCAAACGGCGAATAATTTTCGAATTTCTACAAATATGCCGGGCTGATGCATCATATGTATATTTAGAGGAGTAGGCTATTGTGTGCCAGTATTTTTGCAAAATTAGTTACTTATCGTTAGCTGGATATTAACATTGTGTACAGTCAGTCGATTTGGCTGGGGTATGGAAATGGCACTGGCAGAATGGGCCAAGTGGCCTTTACATGTGCCGGAATTACCTATTCTATTGGACAGATATAATTGACTATAATTGAGGCAATCTTTCTTTTATTGACATTTCCAGATGATTAGGCTTTGCTGTTTTTTTCTTCTTCTTCTTCTTCTTCTTCTTTCGACAGATTGTGGTTTTTATTACAAAAATTATCAAAATAAAAGAGGTCATAAGGGTAATGGACAAACATTTTATAACAAGGGAACAGGTAGACACATGAAATAAAAAAGATAAAGTTCGCAAAAAGTAGAAATGGCGGTGGTTGGATGTCGGAGTGTGTGATGAAAGTGAGCCACCATCACGTAGAATTGGAAGGAAGGCTGGGTTTGAATCGACCCTCAAATGTGATTCTATAAGGAGGATTCATGAGATGCAAATGAGACAAATAAATTGTGGTGAGCACTGAGCAGTAAGCTGGGACTTGCAAGGAGGTTGACATGGAGTTTGTAGACATCAAAAATCGGGCTGGCTAGAGCTTGGAAGGCACAGATGGCTAAGAGGACAGAAGGTTGAAGGCCATATGAAGTCTTAAAATACAATTTGGAGGTTTTATTGCCACTACTGCCAAGTTGATTTATGTCAGCTTGTGGTGACCTTTGACCTAAAATTGAAGGGAAAAATTGTTCATCGAAGTGTACCGATGTGCTTTGTTCTTAAAAGTAAAAGTTGGCATGGGGATGGATGATGGAGACATCCAGACCCTCTGGATCCCTTTCATCGATAAAGCAAAAAAACATTTTAAGACCATTTCCACTTTTTCAGGGGATTGGTCGAATGATGGCATGTATCCAAAACATCAGTGTTGTACTCGTATTTTACTCATACAAAAGACCTTGTACTCGTAAAAAATACGTCAGACCTTGTACTCGTACAAACCCAAACATTCCACATCTTTCCACGAAGCACCAAATCTCTAATTTCAGATCCTATTTGTTTTGCTTAGTTTCAATAGGATCACAAGTTGCAATTCCAGGGCAACAAAACTTTAGAAATTCATTGATGAACAAAGTTTTAATTGTTAATCTGTAACAGAAACAGATGATGATTTTTTTTTTCGAGGCCTCACTCTCCTCTCCTCCCGAGAAAATGTATATATTGTGTTAAGATGCTTCATGTTCCTTATTGGGAATGTTTTTTGCTCTACCTGATGTGGTGATTCTACTTAGAAATTTGCATAGGTTTACACACCATCTATCGAAGCTGCATACCTTATATGCTTTGCCATTCGTAGTTTATGGAGAACTATGACCAAAATATACGGGAAAATTGAAAAAGCAGGAACTGACCGGCACACACTGTATCCAAATGAGGCTTGCACTCGTGGACGAGCTTTTGGTCATTGGAACAAGTAGAGCAGGGCATGCAAGGATCCTGGTTATTGCTGTACTCAGAGTAGAAATCAGGTCGGCAAGGGGAGCACTCCGTGTCTGAAAATGAAGAGCAACGGTAACGAGCACCGTAACCTGGCTCACACTCTTTGCACAGCTGGCAGGTACCGTCAGTTGACAAGAAAAGATTCATGCTGCACTCGCACTCTGTGTCCTCTATGTGTGTGCATGGCCCTCGTACACGCATGTCCAGGGGGCACTGTCTGCATGACCGACATGGTGCCGTGTGGCTGTCCTCAGGGGAAAACGAAATGCCTTGGTTCGGAAGGGAAGAAGGATAGGGCAGAAAAAGAGTATTCATAATCAAAAATCGAGTAAAACATTAAACCGAAGAAATTCCAAAGTAAGCTATCTCGTATATTATGGTAAATATATCAGCGAAGAACCCATCCATATGGACGGTGAATTCTCCCACAATTACAGACGGGACATACATATATATAATATATAATATTATATATATATATATATATATATATATATATCTGTAAGAAATAGTAGAAACTCCAAAGTACGAGCAGGGCGTCTCATTTGTATTGAATATATAATCGTTAGATTAAATAAGACGCGGACGTAGCTTCAGGACGTCGATCTTTAATTGTCGACAAGCTTTCGACCAACAAAGGTCTTCTTCTGAGTCTACAAAAACAGCAGGCATGTATATCAGTCAAGTAGTATTGTAACTTGCCTATTGTAACTGCCTAATTGTAACTTGCCTGTAACTATTGTAACAGGAAGTGACCGTAACGCAAACGGTCACTTCCGTTGAACTTGGGGCTGGTGAGTGAACTTTGGCGTGGCTCTTCCTTCTGTATGCATTTTCTACACACATCACACATCTCACACACATATCACCATACATACTTGACTGATATACATGCCTGCTGTTTTTGTAGACTCAGAAGAAGACCTTTGTTGGTCGAAAGCTTGTCAACAATTAAAGATCGACGTCCTGAAGCTACGTCCGCGTCTTATTTAATCTAACGATTATATATATATATATATATATATATATATATATATATATATATATATATATATATTATATATATATATATTATATATATACTCGTGTATATATACTCGAATATATATTCAATATTACAGACCCCACTATATTACACAATATTACAGACAGACAAAAATAAAAAATAAAAATCACTCATAGAGCGACACTTGGCAAAACAGAACAAAGTAGAATGGCACCCAGTTGAGCATCCTTTTGACCTCAAAATAATTGGTGGTTGAATTCAGTGACCAGATATGCAAATCGTCTTCAAATTTTAAGTTAATCAGATGAAAATTAACAATTTTCAAATTTGGCCTATGTTGAACTTGTGACCTATGTTGACCTCAAATTTAATTGGTGGTTGAATTCAGTTAGCTGATATAAAAATCCTATTCAAATTTCAAGTCAATCGGATGAAAATTAAGGATTTTAGAAATTTGAAAAATGTGGTCGACTTTTTGACCTTTTTAACTCAAAAATAAATAGGATTCTGTCAGACCACCAACTCTACCATTTGGTAAAGTTTCGTGAAGATCGGTTTAAAATTGTGACTTGTAGGCAAGTATAAGTGAGAGGACAGACAAACACACAAACACACAAACCGGAGTGATCAACATACTTGTCCAAAAAAAAAAAATTGCCAAATAATACACAAACACACGACAAACAAGACACTTCTTGATGTTTAGTAGGATTATCCATAACTTTCCCTATATTAGCACTCCTTATTGCTGCCCCAGCTACATTTTAAATGCCCATTCATTTTTTTTCAGGGCCTAGGGCTCATGGAGGAACAGTTAAACATGTAGAAGGACATTGGACAATACTGGAATTGGCTTCAGATAAACACAGCCGGCAATCTTGGGGGAAGTGACTTAACTTCCCATTGTACTCTTGGTTCTTGAGACGCCATCTCGTAATGTTCATTTCTCTCTGCATCCAGTAATATACTAAATACCAGAATCAAGAATCAAGTATCCAGTAAAATCAAGAATCCAGTGAAAGTAAAAGTAGATTTTAAAGTCACCGTACTTTGTTAAAAGTTTGGTGAAAATATTCCCTGAAATTACGATGATTGGTGAAAACAAAATTTCGGTCATCACATGCACGTGTGCAACTTCGAAGAAAGTTTTTTTTGTTACGGTGAGAAATCATCGAAATACAGATGAGATTGCTAAAAGTCATCAGAAACATGCAAACAGAAAAAACCCTAGTGTGTTTATGTCAATGTACATACTGCCATGTCTGCGTACCTCCTTCGTATGTAGGTGAGCATACATGGACATTGTAACAAAGATTGATTTAGGTTAAAGTGCCGCATCTCATGGATCCAGTTTCCACATCATCTTCATTTTCATCAATAAGGCCATTTATAATTTCATTATTCCCTGTGTTTGTGTTATCCTGATGGTAAAATACACCACCCAGGGGTGCCTGGAGGATTTTAGGTGCAGAGACTTGAGGAAAATTGCGTTTTCCCCAATGCAAGCTCACAAATGCTAAATTTTCGATTGATAACATAAAATGGAATTTAGGTTTTCTTGGGAAATGAAAAAAAAAGAAAAAAAGAAGTGTGCCGTTGTCAAAAATCGAGCAGCGATCTCCCAAACCGAGCAGTCACTCCATAACCACAATGACTGATTCTGGTGTTAGACAAATATTGCTTGAAGATTGGGCAAACTTATCTTTGGAGAAAAGGAAATTGGATTATTTCACAAGAATTGTGTAATCAATATCCTGCACAATGCATAGACATCCTCGCATGATTGTATATAGAATCAACACTGTCATGATGTTTGCATTGCAATTTATATTTCCACAAAACAAGGTCCATGGTATAGGATAGAGGCAACATGTTACCTAACCAAACTCAAAAGAGATTGCATGGGGGACTAAGGGTCACATGATGGAGGTTGGAGTGACTTCATTTGTCCCCTTCACCAAGGTCCTCCGCCTTGGACAAATGGCTATTGTGGTGCTTCGTGGGGGCATCCCTACCAGGTTAACAAAAGATTATGAACCACAAACAAGTTTGATTACCTTTTGAAACAGTCGCTACTGTTGTTTAACACTAAACTGAAAGGGAGGAAATCCGACGATCTTGAGGCATTATATGCTTACCACGGCCTCCACAGACTAACGGACCAAACCAAATTGACGTGCTAGACCTCCAGGTAGGCCATACTGATATTTAGGCAATCAAGGTCTTTAGCAAGTGTGACTTGCTATATTGCCTCTGACACCATTACGGCCCAATTGTGACTTTTATTCGATGCACAACCCTATTACTAATGGTTTGAAAAAAAATTATCCAGCTTGACACTCCAAGTCCACCTCAATAATGAACAAACAGTGTTCTATGATCCTAATAAAGTGCGAGAGGTTGGTGCATGTTTGAACCCATAGGAAGCAGATGTGCTAGTTTCAAAAAACGTCTTTTTAAAAGTCTTATTTCCGTGCAGCTCATGTCTGCAATGTCACTACAAAAAGCATTAAAGCATTCCGACTGCAGTAAAAATCATTTTCATCAGCTGCATCAATAAGGCCATGCATTATTTACAGACTGGGAATGCCGTGGGAAATCGGGCCGAGCTTATGCTGCTTGTGAAATTATGAGAAGGACTTCTGCGGAGCTGATTCTTCAACTCTGAAGCACTGAACTCGGTTTTAATTGGAGATATGCATGAAAGAGTGCATCCTTGCGCCGCATGAACATCATCTCATAAGAGAAGTTAAAATCTCAAAAAATAAAAATAAAAGGTTTCAACATTTCCATTGTGATAACTTTTCTATTGTTTTCTACAAACTCCAACAATACATTCACCAAACCTTATTGAGCCATGTCTGCCTTTCAGATGTTTTAACAGGCAGTTTGATTGTTTAACAGGCAGTTAGGGTGACCGAAAGTGTCCCCTGGGAACACATCCCCCCTATTTTAACATTACGCCTATGGGAGCATCTCGTCTGCTTAAAATCGCACTTTCAAAGATTTGATTAATAACATACATGACATTAAGTGGAACGTTGCTCTAATGTTTTAAATTAACTAGTGCACCATTTATTTCAGAAAATACCACACTTTGCAAAAAAAAAAAACTTCATTTAGGTCGTAGTTCAATGTCTTAAACATTTGATAAGTTGATTCTGAGTACAAATCGAGGCTAAAATGTTAACTCAGGCCAAAATGAGGTAGGGAGGTTAGACATTGCCATTGAACAATGATAGATGTTGTAACTCGTAAAAAGCTACAAGGAAAGTACAAAACATTGTGTATGTGATATGGAAATGGAAAAAGATGATAACGATGATTACAAGTTGTTTCGGGATGAAAAAAAAAAATTTAATGTGAAGAAATTTTTTTTACTTGGATTAATTGTGCAAAAATAAATAAATAAATAAATAAAAACTCCATATAAAAAGAAGGCTCACAATGCATTTTTGTTATCTTTTTGTTTTAATCGATGTATGCCTATTAGTAAGGGCATTTTATGAGATATTTCACAAATCTGTTAACTAAATTGTTACCAAAAAATTTCTTCACCAATATGTTTGTAAAGGTGTGTAATAACATGTGTTAAAATGTTGAAGTTCAACTCCCGTGGGAAACCCAGAAAAAAAGCTGTTGAATTCGGGTACCGAAAAATTATTTTCGAGAATTTTTATTTTTTTTAATCGGCCCTTAAGTAACTTATGAGGGGTCAAATAAGGGTTTTTCATGATTCTGAGTTGATTGTTAACATTTATATTTTCACTTTTACATTTACACACAAAGTAGCTTTTATTTCACATACATATATAATACTCGAGAGTTATTTCTCATTCACAATGTCAGAAGTTTCAACAGTCATTGTCTATGTCTTCTTCAGACTCAACAACATCATGACTGCAGTTTCTGCATGTAATGCCATTACAGACTCCACAGGCCGAGATGCACGTGACCCCATTCTTCTTGCAGCTGCATCGCCGGTTGCTGCAATCTCCATGACAATTACAGCTCGTGAACTGCAATAGCTCCTCAGGAGCCGTGGGGTCCAGTGTTGGAACTGGCTCATACCCATGCACACCTATTGTCCATCCATAGTCACTGGGGTTCAGAGACATGCTCTGTAGAAGGATCCAGTCCCGGGTCTGCAGGTAGGCACGGAGTGAATGTTGTGCAGCTGCACCCTCTGTTGGAGGTAGAGTCTCTGGTTTGATCACTCCTGCCGCTGCCTTCCTTGAGAACATGTTGTACCGAATTTCACCCAATGTAGTATCTCGTCCATGGTAAATGTACTTGAAAATCGCAGTACCAGCCTGAATCACTGTTTCCTTGGTGGCTTCTGTGTAAAGGAAGATGTCGATGTACTCAGCCGCGTCCACTTTCAGAGTGGTGAAGATGGTGTTGAGGTCATTAGGGTCTCCTTCAATAACTGGGAGGAACTCGATCTGTGTGCTCTGCTTTGCATCATCAGCATGGATTCTCTTCATCCAGCCATTCCAGTTGGAGTGTGGGAACTCAGGATTGTTGGCTTTGATCACCCACCCCGCTGCCCAGAGTGTGTCACCTGGAGTGAGGAGTGGCTGATCATGAGCCAGGGAGGAGGAAAGCTCAGCGAGGGGGAGAAACATGATCGCGTTCGTTCCTATCTGTTTCCTGTTCGTAAATGGAATAATCTTTACTTCAGTTCCTCTCAGGATCTTAGCTTTGTCGAGTGCCTTCAACTTCACCCGGGGGAAAGCTGCTGTTGTCTGTGGATCTGGCAAAGGTGGTGCCGGAGAGGTGACTTCGATCCAACCCATTGAGTGAAAGGGAGTGTTTCCATGAATAGAGACAATGTTTAAATCTATATTGTCTCCAACAAACTGAGTGACTGCATTGTTTGTTTCCCCAACCTCCATAAAGACCACCTGATCATTACTTGACAATTCACTTTCACTGGCTGGCACTTTGGCTGTCATCACTGATTGATCCTCAAGCGCAGCATCAACCGCAACATTAACCGCAACCTCATCATTGATCTGTTCATCGGTTTCCTCCACAATGGTGTCAAGAGTGCCAGAAGTATCTGGAACATCATCTCCACTCCTACTATTAAGGAAGCAGTATTTGTAGTTTTGTGTCTCCGTGTAAGACTCAGTGTATCCCAGCCGGTGGAACTTGTTGAGCATCCATTTTGACCCAAATCTATGATCAAGTTGTATGGCAAGCCCCATTTGGTGTGGCAATACTCCAGACCGAGGTCGACAGGCCTTAATAAAATTCTGCCCCCAAACGGCAACTCTTTCGTCTGTCTTGACAATCGGTCTCAAGAACATCTGAAGGCTTGCAGGAACAAGTGTCAGCTGACTATCGATGTCAGTCATACTGTGTGTGGTGGGGTATGACTTTGGACCTAACCTAAATCAATCAAGGCAATATCATTGGATATGAACTTGAGTGCCGTCTTTATGATCTGAGCCTTCTCATCTCCATGGTCAAGATTAGCATGATGCACTCGCAGAATATTGTCGGTGCCATCTTTGAGACAGAGTACATCTGCCCTTCTTTCCTGTGTTGTGAAATACAAGGTGTCTTCGTATTTCTCTAGAAGTTTTATCTTTAGCCAATGCTTTGAATAAGAAAGGCTCTTCTCTGGTGACTGATCAAACTCCTGCAGCTTTTCATGGACTTGGTCCATGTTCATTACCCCATGCTCTAATTCTGAGTCTAACCATTCGCAGAATTCAATAAAAACTGCCTCTCACTCCTCATCAATACTCCTCTGTCCTCTCTTCCTTTTTCCTTCCTCATCAGTCTTGGACAAACTGTCACCTCTCGCAAACATAAGTTTGCATCGCAAATGGTACAGTGTTTCTTCTGCTACCAAGTCGTTGATCCCTTCCAGGCGTCCAGTGACTTCAGTGCCCCAGTCATCCCCGCGACTCCGTGCTGTCTTCAGCAAGCTTGCCTTCAGTGTATCTGCAGTCAAATTATCTGGCACTCTGTATTTCTTTCTAGCTTGTGCTGGATTATTTTTGTAGAGCTGGGCTGGTTGGTTGCAAAGAATGCATACATCCTTATACAGGAGGTCAACTGACTGTGATCTTCTAGAACTGCAGCCAGTTGATGAACTGAACTCACAAGTAGTGCGTCTTCTCTTCAACTTTGATGACTCTTTCTCTGCCTTTGATGCTTGAGCTGACTTCTTGGTGGTTGCAACAAAGTTGTTGTACAGATCATTTTTACACTTCTGGTGGTACCTGTTTTCCTTCCTTTTGAGCCTCCTTCATACGTTCCACAACAGTAACATTTTCGACAGTTTCTGCTTGTTTCAATAAAGTTGAGTATCCCTTTGGAGTTGCCTGTATGAGCCTTTCAGCTGGTGTATCCGAGCGTGCACAGATGAAGCAATTGAGCACAGGTGGAGTAACGTCTTCATCCATATTGCTAGACTCCATGTCCTGCAAAGTAGAAAATGAGATATATTTAGAAATTATTTTTCCACAAAGGAGTGTCTGTGGTGAAATATAAATGTTAACAATCAACTCAGAATCATGAAAAACCCTTATTTGACCCCTCATAAGTTACTTAAGGGCCGATTAAAAAAAATAAAAATTCTCGAAAATAATTTTTCGCTACCCGAATTCAACAGCTTTTTTTCTGGGTTTCCCACGGGAGTTGACCTTCAACATTTTAACACATGTTATTACACACCTTTACAAACATATTGGTGAAGAAATTTTTTGGTAACAATTTAGTTAACAGATTTTCATATGTTTCCCTTACTATATAAGGAAAATATATCATCTAAGCTAGAAAATGTTTCTAGTCCCATTATTGCTTCGTCAGAAATGGCAACAACAGAAATGGTTATTACTAGTTTGAATCTTTGCAAAGTAATACCACAATTTATAAAGAGAATTCAGGAAAACCAAACAAAAAATCGTTTGTATAAAGTGCTCTCGGTAAAGGAATTTTTTCCAAAACAAACGAAATCTTTCCACTCTTCAACGTGTGCTCTGTTCAACAAACAGTCGGATACTTCAGAGCCATCGGTAAACAGCTTGGAGAAAATTGCTTTGGCAAAATATTTCTTACTAAGTATAATATCGCCATTCTCGTGGATGAGATTTAGTACAATCATTTCCAGGGTCGCCTTTAAATCTCCACAGCCAGGTTGGTCAGTGGCGACAGCAGAATCATTGTGTGAAATCCATTAAATTTTTCATTCCCTGGAAGCTCCAATTCTACTCAGGAATTTTGTAACCTCGGGAGCTGAGGTCGCAGGTCGGTCAGCCTGACCGGCCTAATGGGTGGGAGGATGGTTCCAGGCACACTCCTCCGAGTATTTTTGCTCTTCATATCTCCTACCATTCATAACTCTCAGCAAAACTCTTTACTCTCGTGTGTTGAACACATTATTTGGGGCTGAAATTTGGTTTCTCTGGTACACCCATGCTCCAAAAAAAAAGAAACACCATTTCGTGGATATTTATACAAAATGGTTCTGCCTTTTGATAGCAGGCGGAGCTGCCAATGAAGAAGTGCTCAAGGCAAGCCTGTTACAAGTCACAGAATGGGAGGAAATATTGGAATCCTTTACAAGTAACTTAGCCTTTTAATGGCATTTCGTAGAAGTGAATTTTTTTTTGTATACAAAGTCGATGCTCATGTAATAGCTAAAACATAAACAGAAACACACATGAAACATAATAAAGGAAGCGGGAGACAGAGGAGGAGAGAGAGAGGGAAGCACAACAACAATAGAGAACAGGGACATTGGGAGATCTGTGGAAGGGAGAGGGCTGGGGTGGGATATACGGGATAAACAATATGGACGGGATAAACAATATGGACGGGATAAACAACGACTTTCAGGAAAGAAAACGTAATTTAAAACAGAACCATAATAAAATACGCAATTTGGTGTCTGTCCGTTTGATGATTTTTGACCACAATGCATTCGGTCGTTACTTATGCAATCTCACCTAAACTTGACAGGAGGACTAAGAGTTACACGATAAAGGTTGTAGCAAATAAATTTGCCCCCCCATCCCAAAGGTGTTTTCCCCACCAATGGAGTTTTCCCTGCCAATGTGGTTGCGTGTTGAGGTGTATATCCATGTCAAGATAGCTTTATCGTGGCATCGCTCGATAGACTTGCCAATGTTCTTGAGGCCCGACCCTAGAACTACTGCAATCTATGTATCTCAGAGAAGAAAGTTCCTTTCCTGCCACTCCCGAAATAGACAGCTGCACTCGTACATCAAATCACCGATATCGTTTGTTTTATTGGTGTCCCTATACAGAAATACTCACGACATTCACCAACAACTGAACCACCTTTGGAGGCCATTTTTCCCCGCAGAGCAGGGGTTGGCCTTTTTCAGGCAATTGGTCCCCTTTTTGAAGCAATGTTTTATGGCCGGATGCTCTTCCTGCCGCCAACCCTGTTGGTCGCCTTTTGCGACACACAGGGAATTACCAGTGAGCTGGTACTCAATTTGCCACCCTCAGAAGGATGACAGACTGAGTCAACCCCCCTGGCATTAATTCATCGATCGACCGGGATTCAAACCCAGGATACTAGGATCCCAAGCCAGCACACTGACCACTAAGCCAACACCATGCTAACACTCACCAACAACAAACGACACAAAAACTATAATGGCAACACAAGGAAGTTTGCTGTACTAGAAATCCATGAAAAAAAAATAAAGCAAGACTACGCAGAGAAGAAAATAAAATATTTTAGAATAAATCTATTTCTATAATAATGAAACAATTGTGAGATCAGGTGTGTGTTGGCAGAAAGTTTGCTAAATCGGCTGTACAGCTACTTATCCATAGACACATTATTTCATCGTTGGTGAACAATGATAAATGGAGGAAGAAGATAAAAAGCAGAGGAATGAAAAGAAAATAATCCAAGTAGCAAAAACTGTACATGTGCAAACGATATGTTTAAAATTTTAACGCGACAATAAAAAACACTTTCATTCACAAACATTTCATACATAACTACGTTATTAACACTAATTTCAACGTAAACAGGAAAAATGAATGAGAAAAAGAAAGGAAGGAAAGGAAGGATGAACCAGAAAGGACAAACCAAGAAAAGGAAAAATAAATTTTAATGAAAATTATTTGGAATGCAAGGTCAAAGATCACAAATATATATATATATATACATCTATATATATATATATATATATATATATATATATATATATATATATATATATATATATCCTTCAGCTAGTGTCTTTGAGCACCGTGAGTATTTCAATTTCTGATCGATCATTAAAAGTCAGCAGTGAAAGATTACAAAGACTTAAAAGATGGAATCCTTTTACCTCGACATCAACTTCACCAACATTATTTGTAAACACAGGGATCGGCATGCCCGGGACTTACTGTCGGGACACGGGGCACATACAGTGTTGTTGGCATGATTGCAAAGCTCGACCACGCCGTAACCTGGAGGGCATTGCTGGCAGCACGTGCCATCGTCCGTGAGCTGTTTGCTTCGGCAGCCGAAGGTCTGTGCCACCTGCGAGAGAGACGGTGAGAACGTTGAGATAAGCGACTCAGGTAGAGCACCTTGGATATCGGTCGACATTCTCATTCTCGTAACAAAAGATGGACTTTGGATAAATGCTCTGCTGTTTTAACATGTGGTTTGAGGATTAGGATACAAAATACAACATTGATGTAGGAATAGCTTAGTATCTTGGCGTGGGTTTCTTGGCCTAGATCGGCACTCATCGAGTTTGACTCGAACCTCTGCATTTCAGATTATATGACCCGGAATTGAGTTTTCAGCAACTCGCCATTATAGATTACATTATCGCTCACGCTTTGTGAAGCTCCGTCTCAACATCTGCTTCCAGCTCATGGGGTTGCAACGTGCGTGCTAACGGTTGCCATCTGCGCTGCATTGCCGCATATAACAGGGAGCGAGGCAAAAGAGAACAAGAGCTCGAGAGTTCGATGACCAGGCGGTCGATGGAAGTTACTCAAGACTGACTTTTCCTTCTTTGATCTGCATGATGGCGAAAATAGGTCTTGTCAGCGTGGAATAGCTTATTGCAATGATTTCCTTTGAAGGCTGGTAAATGTAAGGGGGGGGGGGGGGTGGACTGCTTTTAAGGTTAGCTTTTAAAATCATCTACATGGATTGTTGTTCGCAGTTTCATGTGGAGACTTGAAAGTCGTTTTAATTTTCGAAGCTCATTCAAATCCTTAAGCAATCTGTTAAAAAATGCAATGGAAACAAAAAGGATTATTGGGGTGTGTTCCATAAAACATCTGAATTTATGAGTCACCAAAAGTTAGGTACACTTAATCAATTTGCTGGATTCATTTCAGCATCTCTGTGACTGAAGTTAAGCAAGTAAGAGTGTGATATGAGATTCCAACAAACACTATAAAGTGGTGGGAGCAGCACAAGTGTGAAAGGCCGATTGAATTCGAAGAAAAGTCAAGAGGATTATGATCGGGCCCGGAGATTGATCAATAGGTGTGAGTGTCACAGTACATAGATAAATGAACAGCGGCTGCAGTAACATTGAGGTATTGATACGATAAAGCAAGGAGAGAAAAAGGGAGCAAAAGAGAGAAAGAGGAACTAATAGAAAGAACTACAGCGGCATTCAGTAGAGCGCATACCTCCACCAGGCTGAACAGGTTACGTTTTGTATCCCTGTGATAACCCGGATCTTTATCCAGACCTGAGCCAAAATCGAATTGGCTTGTTCTTGTCGCCTAATCTCATCATCAACTAAGTTTCATCATAATCCGCCCACAAATTGTTGAAATACTGCATCATGCTGTACCGTGAAAAACCAACATTCACGGATTCGCAATTCGCGGGTTTTCATATTATACTGTCCCGACATTCGCAGCCCCTGTGCTCCAGCTACTCAAGGATTTTGCATGCATAAACCATCCCCACCCACCCATGGACCCCAACATTGTTGGTGTGTTCTGTTCAAGGAAAAGCCTGACGACAGAAGCTATCGCAAACCCTCCACATGGTGCAGAGAGGAAGGAGAGGGCAGGAGGTGAGGAGAAAATTAATTATAGATGGGTTATGATGTGGATAGGTTTGGATTCTTGCATTGTTATTGTACACTACTCCCTCCATAATCTATCTCCAGGTGTTGCATGACGTCATTTGCAGACGAGGGGGCCCAGCGAGGATGTGCGCCGAAAGGGAGTACTCAGTTTTCACTCCGGTTGATTGTTAGTCCGGGCAATATTTCAGCCATCCTTTGAGCTAGGAAGCTGAAATTTGGGCACAATAGTAAACACGGGGTTTGGCAAAAATGGATATTCTTTAATTTTTTTTGATTAATTGATTAATTAATTACTTAATTATGGTCGATTTATTAACTCCCTATTTATTTTCTTTCTCATTTGGGCAATATCTCAGGCACCTTTTGAGCTAGGAAGCTGATATTTGGACATGACAATGACCAAGTGATTTGGATGTAAAGGGTATTTTGATTTATTGATTAGCCAATTACTCAGTGAATTATTAAATTTTTTGATTAATAATTAAATTAATTAATTTTCAAAAGGTTACAGATTCGGATGAAACAGTGGCAGTTTAGGTGGTGAAACAGCATGTGTATATGTATATACAGTCACGTGAAAAAGTAAGTACACCCCATGTAAAGTTTTGACTTTTTCAACATATTTCAACATACAGCAATTTGATCTTCATTTCAACAATATTGATAGATAACGGTGATATAATATAACAAATATCATGAAACATTTACATTTTGTAGTCCATTGTATAATTTAAATAAACATAAATGCAAATTTCGCATGTGGAAAAAGTAAGTACACCCCTACATTTATCACTACTTCAAATACCTAAAATTAGAATCAGGTGCACCAGCTCAGATGCAAATGATTAGAACATCGTCAGAGAGGATCTTGGAGGAACCTGTCTTATTTAAACCTCAGACATTTCGTTTGGTTTGCTCTTTGTTGTTGAAGTGTGCAGCATCACCATGCCGAGATCAAAAGAGCTCTCTGAGGCCTTCCGAAAGAAAGTTATAGATGCCTACGAGTCTGGGAAGGGATTTTAAAAGATCTCCAAACAATTTGAAATCAATCATTCGACTGTCCGGAAGATCATCTACAAGTGGATAAGATCCCAAACAACTGCCAACTTGTTCAGGCCAGGCCGCCCCAGCAAGTTCAGCCCGAGAGTAGACCGCAATATGCTGAAAGAAGTCTCTAAAACCCCAGAATGTCATCACGGGACCTACATGTACTGTAGCTCTTGCCACTGTTGATGTCAAAGTGCACGAGTCTACCAATAGAAAGAGGCTGCACAAATTTGATCTACATGAGAGGTGTGCCAGGAGGAAACCTTTGCTGTCCAGAAAGAACATCAGGGCAAGACTAAAGTTTGCCAATGAACACCGAG
Source organism: Myxine glutinosa (assembly GCF_964187855.1). Lineage (NCBI taxonomy): Eukaryota > Metazoa > Chordata > Myxini > Myxiniformes > Myxinidae > Myxine > Myxine glutinosa. Next base: position 120,841,240 of record NC_136266.1, on the reverse strand, counting down.
GCAAAGACCAGCACTTCTGGAACAATGTGCTCTGGACAGATGAGTCAAAGGTAGAGCTATTTGGCCACAGTACCAGAAGACATGTTTGGCGAAAACCAAAGACAGCATTTGACCACAAGAACCTGATACCAACTGTAAAGCATGGTGGTGGAAATATTATGGTTTGGGGCAGCTTTGCTGCATCAGGGCCTGGGCAGCTCACCAACATAGAATCCACTAAGAATTCTTCATTGTACCAGAGGGTGCTTGAGGATAATGTGAGGCCATCTGTCGGAAAGTTGAAGCTCAACTGAAGGTGGACCTTGCAACATGACAATGACCCTAAACATACCAGTAAATCCACCAAGGAATGGCTGAAAAGAAATACATGGAGGGTTCTGGAATGGCCAAGTCAAAGCCCGGATCTAAATCCCATCGAGATGTTGTGGGGGGATTTGAAATGAGCTGTGCATGCAAGAAACCCCTCAAACATCGCACAGCTGAAAGAATTCTGCATGGAGGAGTGGGCAAAAATTTCTCCCAGTTGTTGTCAGAGACTGGTAGACAGTTATAAGAAATGCCTACTTGAGGTTGTTTCTGCCAAAGGGGGCAATACCGCCTATTAGAGCCAAGGGTGTACTTACTTTTTCCACATGCGAAATTTGCATTTATGTTTATTTAAATTATACAATGGACTACAAAATGTAAATGTTTCATGACATTTTAAATATTATATCACCTTTATCTATCAATATTGTTGAAATGACGATCAAATAGCTGTATGTTGATATATGTTGAAAAAGTCAAAATTTACATTGGGTGTACTTACTTTTTCATGTGACCGTATATATTGTATATACTACATATATACACTGTCTTAAAGTTAACACTCACTGCTGCCTTTGCACATTTTACAATGCGACTCACATCTGGAGAAAGAGCTGTTACAAGAGTAACCTAACATACACAATCACATGGGCCAAGCTATTCTTAATACAATCCAACTGTGGACCTCCTCCCTCCCCCTCCCACATAACAATATAACAATTAAAATGGAACTTCTGGCTTTGTTGTAACAGAACTGCCCACTAATAAAAGCAGTATCAACCGTTACTCTAAACACAGTATTTGTCAGCCTGCATAGGCTGGAGGAGCATCTCTTTTTTTTCAATGATGCCAGCCTGACCACTTGGGATCAATCGACGAATACACATTTCTGACTCACCGGTCTTCATCAACATTGACTGGATTTCCATCAAGTTTCTAGTTTAAGTTCTGTGTCTTTCACAGACCGAAATAAAAGCCGGAAGTCCCATTTTAACTTTAATATCTTATTTCCTGGTCAAAGGTTAAAGTCCACAAAACCATGATGCTGAAATAGGGCGGATGCAAGACCAGCACCCCCTATTGGTCAGGATTCTTGCATCAAGTGCCGTTGCCATGTCATTTCACGGTCACCATGAAAATCTGTTCATTCATTTGCAGGCAGCACGTAGCTGCGGGTTTACATCAGTTCTTGCAGGAGCGCCGAAATGCTCCTGATGGTGTTCCACGTACATAGGTTAGAACATAAATTTGTAATATGGTTCAGGGTGCTGGCGATAGCTCGTCTACTCCTCACGATGGACATGGGATGTTTAATGTCCACAAATAATGCTAGAAGACGGCACGCTCAGTTTACCGCCCATCCGAGGGATGGCACACACATTGATAGAGCCTGTGAAACACCGAGATGACAACTTGTAGTTGGGTCGGGATTCAAATCCAGGTTAGACAGCTAACAGGTGAGTGTGCATACCTCAAGGCTATCCTGCCAGTCCTAACTGGTCATACATAACACAAGATATGTATAACAAGTCTCTGTGAATGTATTACTTTAATTGTATCGGTACCTAAAGAAGTAGAGCATCGCAACACTCAAATACAGGAAATGCAACTGTCGTGTTTTTATCCAACAACTTTGGTGGTTTCCTACTTTTGATCTCAAACTTCGTGTTGAGATTATATTGACAGGTCCAGGGAGGCTCTTGATGTCTCCTGGCAGTTTCAAAGAACTGACTTTACTTAGGGGATCGAATATTGAATCGATAGTCTCCACCCACAAAGTCCATTGCAGGTCAGTAAAAGTACCTTTTCAAGTATTGAGTGGTGACCAAACTTTTCCGACCGACTCAGTCCCTGTTCGAAATACCAAGTCAAAATTGAGTACGTGTTCCAAAACCAACCCTCCAACACCCACCCCCAAAAATGTGATGATGTATTCACACAGGAAATTTTCTGTAGAATTTTCACCAAATAAAAAGACATATAGAGAAGAATGCAATTGAGTGGAATTTCACCTTCGCCTGACACCTGGCCAAATCATTTTTCCAGAAGTCAGTCAATCCAGATATTGCGTTGGTGTTTATTTCCTCCGAAAGTGCTTCTTTGCGCCACAATAGGTGGTGGGTGAGCCGTGCCCCGCTCAAGCCGTCACCCGCCCACCGTGGTTGCCGTGACACGCAGGTCCACGGGCGTGGTGAGCCGAACGGTGTGGGCGGGTCGTGGTGCGAACCTCTTCCCACCGGCAAAACAGACGGATCACAACAAAACAACGGAGAGTTCACTCCGGACCACGTCGAGGCGGAAAACCGGGCGAGCGGGTTCACCGGGACGATGATGTGCGCCGAAAAGGTGCCCTCTCGCAGGACGGGTCTATCAGAATTATTTACTTACAGAATTGTACTCAATGAGTGGCCAAGATCAGTGTGGACCCCCTAGTCGGAGAGAGTTCACCTGTACACCGGTGCGACTCATTTTTGAGCCTTAAGATCGCGCATTTTTATCTTTACCTCCGCCACCAAAGGTGGATGGAGGTTATGTTTTCACCCCTGTTTGTTTGTCTGTTTGTGAACAAAATATCTCAAAAGGTTGTGGACGGAATCGGACGGAATTCGGCAGAGAGGTAGCATATGTTACAAGGACGAAATTATTAGATTTTGGTGAAGATCCGGATTCGGATCCGGCTACTAGAATGTTTTAAGTGATTCTTCACCATTTTGAGATAGGGACAAAAACGATACAAAGCAGGATATCTCAAAACGTTATTGACGGATTTGGGCGAAACCTGGTGAACCGGTTGTGTGTCTCACAAGGACAAATAGATTCAATTTTGGTGAAGATCTGAATATGGATTCGGACATGAGATTTATTTAATTTTTAAAGTGATTCTTCACCATTGAGTGATATGGCCAACCAGGTGGAGGTATGCTCTCTACCGAGTGCTGTTCTAGTTTTTGTTGTTGCTGTTCAAGTATTTCGATTTGAAATCAGGAGTTTTGAAAGACCACGTGCTTGGTTTTTATAGATCGTATACCAACCTGTCGCCAAAAAGCGGCGGGTTCGATCACCTTTTTATCGACCGAGCAGCCGAGTACCGGTAAAGCATCTTATTGGTGATGAGAACGCGCGTTGCTAAGCAATGGACGAGCATTAAGTGGAGAAAGATAAGGACGGAGAGGACAAGAAAGGACGTTGTCGCCACCGAACTCGGAAACAAGTCGCTCAGAGCGATTATGATCAAACATCGAGCCATTCGTTCCCATTACGCTGATCGACACGAGTCTCCGACAGGGAAAGACACACGGGAGATGAAAATAGACATGGGCTCAGGCTGAGGACACGACAGCTGCTGTACATAGACATGGACACATCGGCTGCTGTACATAGACGTGGACAAATCAGCTGATATACAAAGACGCGGACGCGTCGGCTGTTGTACATAGACGCGGACACATCGGCTGTTGTACATAGACGCGGACACGACGGCTGCTGTACATAGACGCAGACACGACGGGTCAACGGCTGCTGTACATAGACATGGACACATCGGCTGCTGTACATAGACGTGGACAAATCAGCTGCTATACATAGACGTGGACACATCGGCTGTTGTACATAGACATGCACACATCGGCTGCTGTACATAGACGTGGACACTCTGGCTGCTGCCAATAGACGCAGACACTCCGGCTGCTGCCAAAAGACGCGGCCACTCCGGCTGCTGTACATAGACGCGGACACTCCGGCTGCTGTCAATAGACGCGGACACTCAGGCTGCTGTACATAGACATGGACACTCCGGCTGCTGCCAAAAGACGCGGACACTCCGGCTGCTGTCAATAGACGCGGACACTCCGGCTGCTGTCAATAGACGCGGACACTCCGGCTGCTGTCAATAAACGCGGACACTCCAGCTGCTGTACATAGACGCAAACACTCCAGCTGCTGTCAATAGACGCGGACACTCCGGCTGCTGTACATAGACATGGACACTCCGGCTGCTGTCAATAGACGCGGACACTCCGGCTGCTGTACATAGACATGGACACTCCGGCTGCTGTACATAGACATGGACACTCCGGCTGCTGTCAATAGACGCGGACACTGCGGCTGTTGTACATAGACGCAGACACATTGGCTGTTGTACATAGACATGGACATTCCGACTGCTGCCAATAGACGCGGACACTCCGGCTGCTGTACATAGACGCGTGTTCAATCACCTTTTTATCGACCGAGCATGTCTATGTACAGCGCATAAGATGACGAGTGCGCGCCAGGTAGACTTACCGTAAGGCACAGCACAATGGGAAGCACGCGCCACATCCTCAGGTAGATTGAAGAAAGCATCAGAGGGTAACGGGGTCTTGTTGAGGAAGAACAACGACCAAAGTTTCTTTTTGACGTCTCGAGTCGGCTGAGCGCGCGCTCCTTGTGGGCACCACGTGCGTCTGTCTGCTGGGTCGCTCGCGCTCCTTGTGGGCACCACGTGCGTCTGTCTGCTGGGTCGCGCGCGCTCCTGTGGGCACCACGTGCGTCTGTCTGCTGGGTCGCACGCGCTCCTGTGGGCACCACGTGCACCTGTCTGCTCGGTCGCGCTCCTGTGGGCACCACGTGCACCTGTCTGCTCGGTCGCGCGCGCTCCTGTGGGCACCAAGTGCGTCTGTCTGCTCGGTCACGCGCGCTCCTGTGGGCACCACGTGCACCTGTCTGCTGGGTCGCACGCGCTCTTGTGGGCACCACGTGCGTCTGTCTGCTCGGTCGCGTACGCTCCTGTGGGCACCACGTGCGTCTGTCTGCTCGGTCGCGCGCGCTCCTGTGGGCACCACGTGCGTCTGTCTGCTCGGTCGCGCGCGCTCCTGTGGGCACCACGTGCGTCTGTGCGTCGCTCCACCCACGCGCCACGCAACGCTCGTCTCGCGCATTTTGTTCGAACGGCCGCTTCTTCCCATTGGCTCGACCGGTCCGCTCGCCCCGCCCCCTACCGCCTTGCCGGTTTTCCCGCCCCATCGCTGCTTCGGGCTGCGAGCTCGAGTAGGAATTGCGCTTTGAAGTGGGGACTATCGGATGGAAGGACGATGTAATCGCCGGGAATACAAACCGAAGGCGAGGCCGGTAATAACGTGCCGCCTCTCATTCCATCAGTCTCTGATTTTCACTTCGCTCGCATTTTCCTTTCGACCTTCGTTCACCGTACTTTGATTCATTCTAATTTGCAATTGCTGCTCTTCCTTCCTGCGAAAAGCAAACAACAAACTTTATATTCGTTTGACCATTTCCCAGGGACGTTCATTTTGTTTGACCTACGAATACAAACTACGAGCACCGAGCGTTCAGAAAGTTATCCGAACGAGATTTTTTTTTTTTTTTTTTTTTTGTTGTTGTTGTATACAAGATCGAGGCTCGTGAAAGAGCTAATAATCTAGATAGTCCAAGAAACACCTTTTTTTTTCGATTTCATAGTAAAGTATAAGCAAATTAGATGAGTCAAATAATAACTTTCGATTACTAAATATTTATACTTCTACAAGGAATCCCAAAAAGAGTTACACCGTTTAAAACGCTTGCCAGGTTTCCCACCGACGATTTCCATTTCATATTTACCTTCATTCCCCCAGATAGCCATTGAAGGTGTAACTTATTTCGGGAAATCCTGAACATGCCTCATTCTGGACTCGCACGTGCAACACAAAGTCCTTCACAAATTAGATATTGTGCTCCAGGTCGTGGCAGGGGATGATTTGTTGTTAAAATGGAGGCAAAGTGTACCGAATCAGGTTTTAAACCGATCCCATGCTCAAAGGATGCACATTGCACATGAACCCAGATTTACCGGAAATAACATGCTAAACGAGTACAGCAGTGCTTTTTATAATGGAGCACTCATTAGCCATTAATGTTTAAAAAAAACACATGTTGTTATCAGGACTTCTTCTTCTTCTTTGTGGGCCGCACTGATTCCCTCCCTGTGGGATCGGACTGGGAGATTCTGGCCTAAGGCTTTCTGGAACTGGCAGACCTAACTGTTTGATTGTGGCAGGAATTTGTAGTTTGTTTAGGATGTAGTCAGGTTCACTATGTTTTTTCGTTCAAAATTTTGGTAGATTAGCAAAACTATACATTTTTGGAATATTCAGAGCATGAGGAATCCAAAAATTAATGTTTACATTTGCGTAGACACCTGCATGGCCGCCATTTTGGATTTTGAAAATGGCCGCCATAAAATACATATTTTGCGCGATCTCGGCTTCTAGTCAACCTAGAGACTTAATTAAATATGCTAATCCTATGTTTTCTGGGTCAAGGAATCCAATAAAGGCCTCAAAATAGTGCTCTGGATTATAGAAAAGCAACAAACAAAGGTAATTGAAAACCATTGTCTTTATATTTGTGATATAACTGTATTACATAATACATGATATTGCAAGTCCTTTGAAGTTATAGGTTGTTATAGGAAGTTATAGGTAGTATCAGATTGAACTATAAGTCCTATACACAGGATCTACGAGGTCTATACCGTTCAGGAATATGCTTTTACAGATCTTCATCACTGTCCTGAGTGTCATTTTCGCAAAGGTGTCTACGCAAATGTAAACATTAATTTTTGGATTCCTCATCTCTGAATATTCCAAAAATGTATAGTTTTGCTAATCTACCAAAATTTTGAACGAAATTATATTTGTTAACATAGTGAACCTGACTAATGCCTGCGATAACTCACCTACTCTTCATGAGACAGGAATTTTACCAGGGTCGGGGTTTATAGCGGGGTCAACATTCGAACGCAGGCTATAGGCAGCTCAAAGGCAAGTGGGCATGATATAGCTCTAAGCCATCCTGTCATCTCTATTCCACTGTCACATGAAAATAAATTACAGGGAATTTATGAATTGATTAATTGTTTTAAATTAGAAAAAGGGAAGTTAAGGGGAAAAAAATTCAATGCATGTTAAAATTTCAACTAAGTTCAACTAAATTAACTAATTTTTCAATTTTTAACTATAATTTTAAAAGTTTTAATCAAACTAAATTAAATTAACAACTAAGTTTCTAAGTTTCGAAATAAATTTCAACTGATGAATATTTGGTACACGTATCGGGAGTACATACGACATAGCGATTGTGAACACGATTATCGATCACGATTCACGATCATCACGATCATAGTGTATCGATCACGATTTGAAACAAGATGTAATAATATTTACCGATATGAACAGTGATGTGGCTTTTATTGAAATTCTAAAGATACTGTTTAGATTTTGATGATTTGCGTGTGATATGATTCAACGGATGTTTATATGAATCGTTTAAAATAAAAAAACCTTCAATTTCTGATATTTTGCCTTTTCATTTGGGCCTCCAAATTGAAGCCCCGCCCATAGGGCGGGTACCGTTGCTGGTAAGTTAAAATGCAATTTCAAAACATACGTATGTTTTATATGGTACTAACAGGGGTTCCCGGCATTGCCCGGTCTATTTTTTGTATGGGCCTAAAACACTTCCCTGCACCCGCGATAGAGTGATTAAAATAGAAAAAATCCCCAAATATTGAACCTTTTTTCAGAATTTTTTAAAATGCGTTTCTTTTTTTTTTAAAGAAGAAATTTTGCACCTAAAACACTCCCCAGCATTCACTGATGAACCTCTGAAAGTTTGACCAAGATCCGTTCAGCCATCTCAGAAAAATGGCGACACAGACAGACAGACAGACAAACGGCTCGCTTATAGTTTAGATTATGCAGTAACTCTTCTTTCTGTATTTATTTTGTACATTATGAGTTATGACCCATCAATCCAAAATATATTTGTATGTAAACTGATAAACTCCACTTTCTGTTGTTCGGCGTCAATGTTCGTTGTTCTGTTTGAAATGAAACATAATCGTGTTGACCAAATTTTAGTCTTATTTTGCAATCAAATCAATATAAATATACTGAAAGTACATCTATGGAAGTTTCAAGATTATTTTTCACTCTTCGATATATGTCCGCACATAATATTTTAAAAATATATTTGGTTAAAAAGGTACTTCATACGTTAGTTGTAGTGTGGGAAAGCCACAGAACTGCCGACTGCAATTAAAGAAGGTATCAGCTGCTGCCGCACTGTTGGATGCAGGTGTAGAAATGACACCCCACCCCTCCATGGACATGTTTCTGGCTCATTTGGCATAATCTTTGTTAAGAGGAGTCTTTTAATCGAAAAAGGTAGAAACTAGAACGGCACTCAGTCGAGAGCATACCTCCGCGTGGTTAGCCATGTCACTCGATGGTGAAGAATCACTTAAAAATTATACTAGCCGGATCCGGATCCGCATCTTCAACGAAATTGAATCTATTTGTCCTGGTCAGACAACAAACCGGTCCACCAAGTTTCCTACAAATCCGTCCACAACTTTTTGAGATATCCTGCTCTGTATCGTTTTTGGCCCAATCTCCCAATGGTGAAGAATCACTTAAAACATTTTAGTAGCCGGATCAGAATCCGGATCTTCACCAAAATCTAATCATTTCGTCCTTGTCACATACGCTAAATATCTGCCAAATTCCCTCAGAATCCGTCCACACTTTTTGAGTTATTTTGTGCACAAACGCACAGACAGACAGACAAATGGGGGTGAAAACATGACCTCCATCCACCTTTGGTGACGGAGGTAAGTAGAACGGCACTTGGTAGACAGCATAAATCTGCCAGGCGGAACAGTTTAAGTTTTGTATTGCACTGATAGGCCGGATCTGGATGTGGACCTGAACTAAAATCGGCTTGTTCTTGTCACCTACCCAACTCATCCACCTAGTTTTACCATAATCCGTCCACAACTTTTTAAAATATCATGCTATATATCGTTTTGACCCTATCACTTAATGGTGATCAGAATCACTTGGAAGATTAAAATTCTAGTATCTGGATCCAGATTCGAATCTTCACCAAAACCAAATCGATTCTTCCTCGTCACATACCCAACCTGTCCACAAAGTTTCATCCAAAACCGTCCACAACGTTTTAAGATATCCTGCTCACAAACACACAAACAACAAACAAACAGACAGGGGTGAAAACATAACCTCCATTCACTTTGGGTGGCAAAGGTAATAAAATCAAACATTATAACTAAGGTTGTGTACGACGGCCCAAAGACCAAAGTACACGGTTAAACAAAGTTTTTCAAACGAATACACATGTGCTTTGGCCCTAAGGCCAAGGTCAATGTTCAAACAAGAACATGTACAATGTACATCAAAGACCACAAGGCCAGAACGTATGGTCATGCATACAATAATTGGGTACCACAGGCATCAATTCATCCACTATAAACAATTCCCATCAATTATATTCATAATTCATATTCATATAATATATATAATATATTCATATAATATATAATAATAATAATATAATATATACATATAATATAATATCATATTATATAATATAATAATAATAATAATAATATTATAATATAATAATAACATATAATATAATATAATAATACAATAATAATAATAATAAATCAATAATCAATTATAATTAATATAATAATAATAATATTATAATAATCAAAATCAATATAAGAATATAATCAATAATATATCATATAATAATAATATATATATATATATATATTTATATAAAACACAGTGTGTGTGTGTGTGTGTGTGTGTGTGTGTGTGTGTGTGTGTGTGTAATGTTACCGATAGACTCCTAAACGGAGAGGCTTACGTGCTTGATATTTGGCATAGACATGGCCATCGAGCCTGGGACGAACATGGCCGAACTCAAAATATTTGACGATCCATATTTTTTATTCATATTTACCTCAGCGCATTTCAGCGCACGGAATCAACGGAATCAGAGCAGGTGGGCGCTGATTCGCTCAGAGCGATCACGTGATGACGCTATGACGCTATGACGCTACGAAAAAAAAAATCGCTATGACGCTATGAACGATATGAAACGCTATGACGCTATGAAAAAAAAAATCGCTATGACGCTATGAAACGCTATGAACGATATGACGCTATGAACGTTATGAACGTTATGACGCTATGAAAATAAAAATCGCTATGACGCTATGACGCTATGAACGCTATGAAAAAAAAAATCGCTATGACGCTATGACGCTATGAACGATATGAACGCTATGACGCTATGAACGTTATGACGCTATGACGCTATGAAAATAAAAATCGCTATGACGCTATGAAACGCTATGAAACGCTATGACGCTATGAACGCTATGACGCTATGAAAAAAAAAATCGCTATGACGCTATGAACGATATGAACGCTATGACGCTATGAACGTTATGACTATGACGCTATGAAAATAAAAATCGCTATGACGCTATGAAATGCTATGACAAAAAAATCGCTCGCTTTACCAAGGGGCTCGCTCTCCCCCCGTTCCCCTCCCCTCCCCTTCCCCCTCCCCCTCCCCCTCCCCTCCCCCCCCCCTTCCCCCTCCCCCTCCCCTCCCCCCCCCCTTCCCCCTCCCCCTCCCCTCCCCCGCCCGGCAATGCCGGGTACTTCTGCTAGTATATATATAATATAATCAATATATTTATATAATAATTATCTAATCAATAATAATAATGTAATTATTAAATAATAATTATAGTAATTATATTATTATATAAAATTATATAAAAATATAAAATATATATAAAATATATAAAAATATAAAATTATATTATTATATATTATAATTACTATAAATAAAATTATATTATTTATAGTAATTATATTCATGTATAATTATAATTACACATAATGTTGTTGTATTTTCGGCAAGTATCATCAGATGGAGTGGATCTCCAAAAGAGTTGAATTGGCAAGTGGTACCACGTGGTGGTATCTGTTGAATGATGAATAGTACCTCTTCCCTGGAATGGCGACCGTGAACCACCGTGAACCCACGTGTCACACCGGCATTCGCTGAAGGCTAGCAGGATAGCATACAGGTGTGTTCACTTACCTCCGGGCTGTCTCGTCTGGTTTTGACTCTCCGCCCGGCTATAAACTATTATTCTGGTGTTTGACGTGTTGTGTGAGTGTGAGGCATCAACATGTGTGCCGTCCCCCCATGAACGTTAAATTGGGAGTCTCATCTGCCAGCATACACGCCTGTGGTGCCCTTCGCGAAGAATAGACGAGATATCGGTCTGCACCCTGAACAGACTACAAGTTCCTGCTCTAACATACATGGCCACAGTATCAGCAACACAGCTGCGCTCCCAGGAAATGATGCAACTCGCAGCCATGTGCTGCACTTAGAATGAAAAAGAGAAAGAACTTGCCACAAGGTTTCTCAACCATAGAGGGCGCCTGCCACGTATTGACTCTATTAGACATTCACTGCACCGTTTAAGAGGATTTTATAGCTGGGAAATAAGATATTACATTTTAAAGAAGTGTTTATGGCTTTTTAGCTACAGTCTGTGAAAAACATAGAACACCATCTGCCCCTCTGCAATAAGGAGTGTGAACTGTCCTATTAATGGATGTTTATTAATTAATTTAATTACTGTCCTATTAATTAACAATGGATGCCTAAACATGGTAATAACATGACAAACACGCCCTATTAATCATGACCCTTGCAGCAAGTGCTTGTGTGGCATTATGATTCATGGGATCACCATTCCAGTCAAGTACTATCTGACATCAAGTGCCTTCAAAAAAGTATTCACACCCCTAGACTTTTTCACATTTTGTTGTGTTACAGCCTGTTTTTAAAATAGATTAATTTGAGATTTTTGTCACCACATGATATCAAAGTGGATTTTTTAAACAATTTTTAAAAAAGTAATTGCAAATGAAATACAGAAATATCAAATTTACATAAATATTCAACCCCCTGAGACAATACTTCATAGAAGCGCCTTTGGCGGTGATTACAGCTTCAAGTCTTCTTGGGTATGTCTGTATCAGCTTTGCGCTTCTGTGTTTGGGGAGTTTCACTCATTCCTCCTTGCAAATTTGCTCAAGCTCTGTCAAGTTGGTTGGGGAGCGTCGGTGAACAGCAGTCCTCAAGTCTTTCCACAGATTCTCAATGGAATTCAAGTCTGGAATTTGGCTGGGCCACTCAAGGATTTTTACCTTTTTTGTTCTGAAGCCATTCCAATGTTGCTTTGGCATCATGCTTGGGGATATTATCTTGTTGGAATGTAAATATTCACTGCAGTCTAAGGTCTTTTGTGCTCTGAAGCAGGTGCTCCTCAAGGATTTGCCTGTATTTGGCTCCATTCATTGTTCTTTCTATCCTTCCAAGTCTCTCAGTCCCTGCCACTGAAAAGCATTCCCATAGCATTATGCTGCCACCACAATGCTTCATGGTAGTGGGGGGTGTTAGATGGGTGATGAACTGTAGGCATAGCACTTTGCATTCAGGCCAAAGAGGTGAATTCGTCTCATCAGACCACAGAATATTTTGCCTCATGCTCTCAGAGTCTTTCTCATGCCTTTTCGCAAACTCTAGGTGTGCTGTCATGTGCCTTTTTCTCATGGGTGGCTTCCGTCTGGCTACTCTCCCATAAAGCCTATACTCTTGAAGTGCTGCAGAGACTGCTGTACTTCCGGCATGTTCTCCCATCTCAACCAAGGAACTCTTTAGTTCTGTCAGAGTGGTCATTGTGTTCTTGTTCACCTCCCTGACCAAGGTCCTTCTTGCCCGGTTGCTCAATTTGGTCAGATAGCCAGTCTGGGTAGTTCCATATTCTTTCCATTTCCTAATGATGGAGCTCACTGTGTTCTTGGGAACATCCAACACTCTATAAATTGTTATACACGCTTCCCCAGATCTATTCCTCCTCGCAATTCTATGTCGGAGTTCTACGGACAGTTCCTTGGACTTAATGGTGGAGTTTCTGCTCTGTCATGTTTTGTCAACTGTGGGACCTTATATAGAAAGGGGTGTTTCCTTTCTAAATCATGTCGATTCAATTGAATTGGCCACAGGTGAACTCTAATCAAGTTGTAGAGACATCTCAAGGATGATCAAGGGAAATTGGATGCACCTGAGCTCAAAGTGTGTCATAGCAAAGGGGTTGAATACTTATTGACTTCTGACATTTCAACTTTTCGTTTTTAATTATTTTGTATAGGTTTCGGGAAAAAATCCACTTTGGCATTATGGGGGTATTATTTGTATATAATTGACAAAAAAATCTTACTTTAATCCATTTTAAATACAGGCTGTTACACAACAAAATGTGAAAAGTCTGTGTGTGAATACTTTCTGAAGGCACAGTGCATATTGTATATACTAGCGTGACTCGGCGCGCTCCGTGCGCCTCACCACACGTCGTTTCAGAGGGATAGGCATCTTTGACCATTTTGATGTCTTTTTGGTCTTCATGGTGTTTTGGGTTTTCAGAGCCATTTAGGTCTTCAGGGTCTTTTGGATCATCTGGCCATTTAAGGGTATTTTGGATCTTTAGGGTGTTTTGGGTCTTTCAGATATTTTGGGTCTTCAGTGTCTTCAGGGGCGTTTGGGTCTTAAGGGTCTTTTGTTTCCTCTGGGTCTTTAAGGGTATTTGGGGTATTTTGCTTCTTCGGGAGATTTAAGGGTTTTTTGGGGGTCAAAAGGGTCTTTAAGGGTCTTTGGGATCTTCAGGGTGTTTTGGGTATTTTGGGGTCTTCAGGGTGTTTTGGGTCTTCAGGGTGTTTTGTTTCTTTGGGGTGTTTTGGGTCTTCGGAGTGTTTTGGGTCTTTGGGGTATTTTGGGTCTTCAGGGTCTTTGGGGCCATTTGGGCCTCGGAGTCTTTTGAATCCTCTGGGCCTTTGGGGTGTTTTGGGTCTTCAGGGTCTTTTGGGTCTGCAGGGTATTTTGGGTCTGTGGGGTCTTTTGGGTCTTCAGGACCATTTGGGTCTTTGGGGGTCTTGGTGGTCTGAAGGGTCTTGGGGGAATTAAAGGGTCGTCAAAGGTCTGAGGGGTCTCAGCAGTCTTAACGCAATTAAGAGGGTTAAATAAGAGGGTGGTAATTTTATTTGAAGAAGAAGACGTTTTCGTCACATATAACCATACATACATACATACATACATACATACATACATACATACATACATACATAGCGAACCATATACGTTTGCTCTATTATAATAAGATATATTATGTGCCATCATTATGTGCCATACACTATGCTGAGCATTGGTGCTGCAGAAGTAGTTACGAGGCTTCAATCCTGGTCAGGTTGCCATCCTGGTCACTCCACCACAGGAAGTCAGGGCAGGAGGTTGGAATTTGGTCATGGTGCTGGCGATAGCTCACCTACTCTTCGTGAAGGACACCAAGATGGGAGGGGGGGGGGCTTATTGATCATTCCATGCCGCCGGCCATTGAAATAAGAGGAGATGCACCTTGTCCGGCAAAGTGCGACACAGGAGGCCTCTCGCAGGTTTGGCGCAGCCAGCACCACCAAGGAGAGAAATCAGAACTCCTCCGATTCCTGGAGGCAATTCAATCCACATCTGCCTTTTTCAAACACCAATCTTTCAGCGGCTCCGGGTCCTCCAGGCGTTATCAGGTTTGCAGAATCAGGCGTTTGAAGGCTTTTCTCAACTCAATGAGTCATGTTGCCACATTCTGTAACAAATGTTTCCACGTGCCCCCTGTCCCCCACCCCTCACCCCCCCCCCCCAATGATGTGATGTTAACTGCCATGTGTGCCAATAAGCACCTTACACCCCTCAAGGTCTTGGGTTTGCTTTAAAAGAAACATGTAAAGGACATATAACAGAGGACAATATTAAAAAGCTTAACAAGGGATAATCGGTTAAAGACACATTACAGAATGGAGGGCTCACAATTGAATCTATCTCAATATACTTTGATAAGTAATAATCCTTCTACACAAATACCATGCACCTTATGCACCTTATGCTGAACATTTCATAATGAAGTACAATATAAAGGTCCATGGATGGCTGTACGCACACACAGACGCATGGATGGCTGTACGCACACACAGACGCATGGATGGCTGTACACACACAAAGACGCATGGATGGTTGTATGCACACACAGACGCATGGATGGCTGTACGCACACACAGACGCATGGATGGCTGTACGCACACAGACGCATGGATGGCTGTACGCACACACAGACGCATGGATGGCTGTACGCACATACAGACGCATGGATGGCTGTACGCACACACAGACGCATGGATGGCTGTACGCACACACGGACGCATGGATGGCTGTACGCACACACGGATGCATGGATGGCTGTACGAACACACGGACGCATGGAAGGCTGTACGCACACACGGATGCATGGATGGCTGTATGCACACACAGACACATGGATGGCTGTATGCACACACAGATGCATGGATGGCTGTATGCACACACAGACGCATGGATGGCTGTACACACACACGGATGCATGGATGGCTGTATGCACACACAGAAACATGGATATCTGTATGCACACACAGATGCATGGATGGCTGTATGCACATACAGACGCATGGATGGTTGTACGCACACACGGATGCATGGATGGCTGTATGCACACACGGATGCATGGATGGCTGTACGCACACACGGATGCATGGATGGCTGTATGCACACACAGACACATGGATGGCTGTATGCACACACAGATGCATGGATGGCTGTACGCACACACGGATGCATGGATGGCTGTATGCACACACGGATGCATCGATGGCTGTACGCACACACGGATGCATGGATGGCTGTATGCACACACAGACGCATGGATGGCTGTATGCACACACAGATGCATGGATGGCTGTACGCACACACAGACGCATGGATGGCTGTACGCACACACGGACGCATGGATAGCTGTATGCACACACAGACGCATGGATGGCTGTATGCACACACAGATGTATGGATGGCTGTACGCACACACAGACGCATGGATGGCTGTACGCACACACAGACGCAAGGATGGCTGTATGCACACACAGACGCATGGATGGCTGTACGCACACATGGATGCATGAATGGCTGTACGCACATACAGACGCATGGATGGCTGTACGCACACACAGACGCATGGATGGCTGTACGCACACACGGATGCATGGATGGCTGTATGCACACACGGACACATGGATGGCTGTACGCACACACGGATGCATGGATGGCTGTACGCACACACAGACACATGGATGGCTGTATGCACACACAGATGCATGGATGGCTGTAAGCACACACGGATGCATGGATGGCTGTATGCACACACGGATGCATGGATGGCTGTATGCACACACGGATGCATGGATGGCTGTATGCACACACAGACACATGGATGGCTGTATGCACACACAGATGCATGGATGGCTGTACGCACACACAGATGCATGGATGGCTGTACGCACACACGGACGCATGGATAGCTGTATGCACACACAGACGCATGGATGGCTGTACGCACACACAGATGTATGGATGGCTGTACGCACACACAGACGCATGGATGGCTGTATGCACACACAGACGCATGGATGGCTGTACGCACACACAGACGCATGGATGGCTGTACGCACACACGGACGCATGGATGGCTGTACGCACACACGGACGCATGGATGGCTGTACGCACACACGTATGCATGGATGGCTGTATGCACACACGGACGCATGGATGGCTGTACGCACACACGGATGCATGGATGGCTGTACGCACACACAGACACATGGATGGCTGTATGCACACACAGATGCATGGATGGCTGTACGCACATACAGACGCATGGATGGTTGTATGCACACACAGACGCATGGATGGCTGTACGCACACACAGACGCATGGATGGCTGTACGCACACACAGACGCATGGATGGCTGTACGCACACACGCACCCATGGACGCACGGTCACACTCACGCAGGCACACCATGAGCGAGCTCCATTTATATATTAGATTAACAATACTATGTTACCCCCTTTAACGCCAACCACATCCCACAACATTATGTGTATGCATGTATGTATGTTTGTATATGTATGTGAAATAAATATATGAAGCGTGATACACACACACACAAACACACACACAGCGTAGGACGTAGGTGGATACTTTGAGACTTGGTGGTCTCCGTTCCATCTCCTGAAACGCACCCACATGTGGAGATAGCAGCCAACAATAACTTACACATACACACATACACACATGAACGTGCACACACATGCACACACACACACACACACACACACACACACACACACACACACACACACACACGAAGGTGGATACTTTGACATTTGGGAGTGCTCCGTTCCACCTTCTGACACCCTATATGGAGATAACGACCAACGGCACACACAGAGAGAGAGACACATACATATTGTAACGGTTTTGAGAAGGGTAACGGTTTTGAGAAGGGTAACGGTTTTGAGAAGTGTAACAATTTTGGAGAAAGTGTAACGAATGTGAAAAGTATGGTTTTGTTGTGTGTAACACCCTCGTAATGTAAATAATGGTCGCAGCCGTCCTCCTAGTTAATTCCATGAAACTTACACACAGGCCACGATATATCTTTTTAAATAGTTTATTTCCTTATTCCATGTAGGCTAAATATGTGTTTCCCACTAGATTGACTCTGCATTGTATCAAACGAAATAAGCGTAGGCCCCTTTCAATTTCCCCAATCATCTCCGCTCTCCAAAGTTCCTTTCAAAAGCGGTGCGAGTGGTGTTAAATCCCGCAAGCCGCCATTGCCCATGTGCTCATCTCGGAGAAGAGGGGGGTAGGAGCCGCCAACTCACAGGCGTGGCACGTCGTCATGATCAAAGGAGGAATCGGACAGCCCGAACAGCCAACCAGCACCGCGGTTAGCGACCCGGTAGGCGTGCCCTCGCAGCCGGCGGCTTGATTCCGCCCCGAGTAATAAAAGCGACTGGAAGGGACTGCTTCGGGAGATGAGAGAAGAGATGACATGAGAGGTGAGCTGTGAGCTGTGAGCTGTGAGATGAGAGACGCTCCAAACCAAAAAGGAGAGATACTTGGAGAGGAGAGAGACGCGCTGAGAGGAGGGAGACGGCTCCACCAGAAGGAGAGGAGCAGGTGTGACCGAGCCAGCGCGTGACGTCTACAGCATCAGCAGCGTCGACGCGACCGAGGGTTTTCCCGCCAAAAACGCGAAGAATTGGGAGCTGCTACCTCCAGCCCTGCCGGTTGCAGGGACCTGACCCTGCCTCCCTCTCCAGCAACCCACCTCCGCCATTCCAGCCTGCAATTTCCCCCGTGTAAGTGTGAACGTCGTCTGTCTTGAATGTTGTCCTGGGGTTAAGTAAATTGAATCGTATAAGTTAACGATTCATTGTGTGACTGCTTCTTCCATCCATTGCTTGTGTGTGTATAATAAATCTGTTCTTCCTCCGTACTCTGTCTTCTTCTCTTTTCCTTCTCTTTCGGTCGCTTTAGAGGTTTCCCGATTGAATATCTGTGGTGCGATCTGGTCAACGTCGGGTGGAATCGGGCCAATTGGGGATCCTGTAACGGTCGCGGTTGGACCATCCGCTCGGCCCATCATAACATCTAAACCGCGATCAGTAACAATTGGTAGTCAGGAGTTGGGATTCGAACCTGGGACTAAATTTATTTAGCCCAAATTTTGGACACCAATTGTACTATTGGCCGTAACAATTGGTGTCTGGGAGTGAGATACGGACCCGAAGCGCGCTTAACGCGCTCAAAATTACAAGCTGCCGAAATTTGTTTTTTTTAAAGAAAAACCCGAATTTTGAGATCGCGCCATGGACAATCAAGGCGATCGGATGTCGGTGGGGGAGATAGACGGGTTAGGGGTAACCCAGGACTTAGGGGAAGAAAGGGAGGAGGAGAGCAATGGCAATGTGGTTGAGGGAGTATCAGGCGCACAAAATGGCGCCCTCGCGCACGAGGTTACGGGCGCGCAAAATGGCGCCTCGCACATGGCCACGACCGTAGCAGCGCCGCTGGTGGATTCGAACCTTTTTTCCTGCAAATGAGGGCCCTTATGGGACAAATGGGAGACCAAATTGGAGGTTTGAAAAACAGTATAGAGGCTCAGAGTGAGCAAATGGGGGTAATGAGGGCTGAAAGTGAGCGATTGGGTGAGCGATTGGAGGGCCAAATGGGGGTAATGAGGGACGAAGCGAGGGGTACCGGTGAGGGGTTAGACAAGAAATTTGGGAAGTTAGACAATAATTTTGAGGAGTTAGACAAGAAATTTGGGAAGTTAGACAATAATTTTGAGGGGTTAGACAACGGGATAAAAGAGGTGAAAAATGGGTTAATGGGGTTAGAAAATAGGATGGAGGACAAATTGCGGGAAATAGGGGAACAATCTGCCAGGGAAATTAAACGAATGGGGAACCAGATAGAGGAGGTGCAAATCGGGTTAGAAAGTAAACTGGATGCTCAGAGGGATGAATTGGGACAGATGAGGGTGGCATCTACAAAAGGGATGGAGGAGATACGACGAGGTGTAAGTGAGGAGGTTTCGGGGCTACGCGAGGAGGTAAAGCAAGGTGAGAAGCGTATGGAGAAAGAGGTGAGGAATAATACGGCTAGGTTACAGGGGGGAATAGAGGGTCTGACGGAGGAGGTGGAACAGCTGACAGAGGGACAAACGGAGTTAGTGGAGCAGGTTCAAAGGAACACTGCAGTACTCGGAGGGTTAAAGGCGACACAAAAAGAAATTAAAAATGACTTGATAGCGACACAGAGGCAATGTCAGATGGTACGTGAGGAACTGACAATGAGGGTGGACGAGGTGACAGAGATAATGGAGACAAAGGACCGGCAGGTGAGGATGCACATAGAGACGGTCACGGTAGCCTTAGAGGACGAACTTGAGGAGACGCACCGGGAAATAAAAGAGGTGAAGCAAAAATTAGAGGAAGTGGAAGAGGGGGTGAGTGAAATTAAGAAGAGACGGAGGGAAACTAAGAGGGAGATAAAGGAGGAAGTCATGGAATATGTACAAGATCGGTGCTCAACTCATAATGTGATGGTCGGTCGGTGGTCGGTGGTCGGTGCTCACTAACCAAATAAAGAGTTTGCAGGTGGCAAAAGAGGTGGGGAGACGAGGTGCCAAGGTGAGTGGCGAAATATTCGGCAATGTACATGATGTGAGGAAAGCTTCAGTCGGCTTGGGGATTGGTTTGGATCCGGGTGTTCGTGAAAGGCCGTTGGTGAAGTGTGCGACAGGTCTGGTGTGCGAAAAAAGAGGTGTGCAAGAATGTCCGACCATGGGGTGTGTGAGGAAAAAGTGCGCGCCGACCAGTGAGTGTGCTATCGAGAGTGAGTCGGTCGTAGCGCGTGTGAGAGGGAGCACATGGAAGCGCGGTGTGGTAAGTGTTACGGAGGAAGTAACGAAAGAGTGTGCGCAAGAGGATGCGCGAGAAAGGTGTGTAACGGACAGGTGCATGAGGAAAGAGTGCGGTCGAGAGTAAGGTGAGTGCGCTGTCAAGAATGGAGGTGGAAGTAGTGAGAGTGACACGGAGCGTGAGTTGGTTGTGAGAGGTGAGCAAGGATGTACACCTGGAATGGAAGGATGCACACCTGGAATGGTAGAGCGTGTGTGGGAATGCACACTTGAGTTGGTCGTGAGGCACGTGGTTGGGTGTGCGAGTGAAAGCACACCTGTGATTGTCACAGAGGAGGTGACCGAGGAAGGGGCGCGAAGAGGTGTGTTGGTGAGGTGTGCGAGCGACGAATGTGTGCCAAGGTGTTCGGTGGTCAGGTGTGTGACCAAGTCTGTGAGTGGAATGAGTGTACCGAGGTGTGTAAGGGAAGGTACGAGGAGCATGGGAACAGCTGGATGTATGAGCAAGAAAGGGGTAGCGTATGCGCGTAAGCATGCAGGTGAGGCATCGACGGTAACCGGGTTAGCGGTTAGAGCGACTTTTAGCCGAATCGGGCCCTCGGTGCGTACCGGGCTTCGCGTGCCGTGAGAACCAGCGGGGATCCGAGCCACGGCGGGTTCGAAAGGACCGCCGTACGTGATCCACGCTGGGCCGCATTTCGAACGGCCGCGTCCGTGCTCCGCTAGGCGGAACGGGCAGCCCGATAGGAAGGGTCGTCATGGCGACCACTTTTTGTTGAGACGTGCCGGCAGGTCGAGATCGGGACATTGGATGGCTCCACGCCGAGGTGGTGCGTGGGATCTCGGCCCGGGTAAGTCCCCGTCCCTGCCCCGAATGCGGGACGTATCCAGCCGCCGGCACCAAAGAACCCGCGTTCACTGCTCGGCTGTACGAAGCCGAGCTTTAGAAGGAAATTGGCGCACCGAGAGGATCTAATAAGTAGACGGGTGATGAGGATAGTGTTTTGGCCCCAAAATTAGAAAAAAGCAAAATTTGATGATGGTACGGTGATTAGCAGTAAATGACAAATTTTTGATTTGTTGGATTTGGACGAGCAAAATTGATAGTGGGACCTCCCCGATGTGGTGGGATGGGCAATCCACCATCCCTCACGGCGAGGGGGGGCAAAGGAGCACTAGTTATGGGGTTGATGGCAGTGAAAACTAGCCCGGGTGGGTTAGGATATTGTGTGTAGGGATCTAGCGAAGATGACATTAGGTAACGGTAAGGTTTAGTTAGTGACAATGACACCTGTAGTGGGGACGCAGGTAGAGTAGAGTGGATGATAATGACGTGGTATGTGCTTAGTTTAAAGGGAAGACGGGGAGCACTAAGTTAGCAGGGTAACAGGTAGATGAGATGATGCCGTGTGTGTGAGGATTGAACAGGTGTGATTGCACAGGTGTGCAACTGAACAGGTGTGTGGAGCAGTGTATGAGTGAGTGAAGGTGATTGTGTATTGTGTTGACCAAATGGTCCAGGAAGAGGAGGAGGGTGCAGGTGGCACCAGGTGATTGCACAGGTGTGCAACGACAGGTGAATGGAGGACAGGTGTATGGAATAAATGGTATGGAGTATAGGAATGGATGGTCGTGGAGTGAGTATGGTGGAAATTGTGGAGTGGAGTGGATGGTGCGAAGGTGTGAATGGGGGAAGAGTGGACCCCCATCACGGATACCCGGGGCGGGTAGTGTAAGTGTTAGGTAGAGGGTACAGGTAAATTGTGGTTGGATATTGGCATCTGTGGTGCGGGTGGAAGAATGGTATTTGGATGGGTGCATTAGTGTTGTGGAAATAGCTGGGCGTGTAGCCTGTTAGTGTGTGTAGTTGGTTTGGGCACTCCACCACTGTGAGGATGTCGGCCAGGTGAGGCCGCAGGTGGGCTCTGGGAGCCGGTAGTTGTTGTGGATGGGGCCCGAGGATCCGGAGGACGGACCCGGGTAGCCCAGTGCCAGAGGGCACCGAGTGGGGTGACAGAGCCAGGAGGGGCTTTCCCCAGTTAGTTAGGTTAGGGTGAGGAGCTAGGTAAGCTCGGGTGGCAACTGCAGTGGTGGAGGTGTGCAGGTGGGTAGACCTGCTGGGAGAGCTACACGTCGCAGCCCAGAAATAGTGCGAGGGCACCGGGAGATGAATCGGGGGAGTGAGACCCCAAATTGAGAAGCACCACAGTTTGGTCAATGGGAATTGGTTTTTAGAACCCATAGTGTAAGTTGGCCAATGGATTGGCAGGGAGAGACCCCGGGTAGTGTAAAGTGTGTTAATGTCATTTAGAAAGTAGTTAGGATGAAGTCTCCTCGCACCATCTGCATCCACTCACCTGAGGTGACAGGTACTCCACACCATGCCATGTTTTGATTATTTTTTATGATGCAAATGTTTGGATTGTGAGACGCATCATGACGTGGGTGTGACATTGTGCTTTGATGTTCCATCTCTTCCTCCTTATGAGGATTGATGATGAATTTGGTGATGGCAAATTTTGAAGTAGAGGGATTGTGGAGACGAATTTGGTATAGGGGAAATAAGGGGAAGACGTGACAGTAGCGACGGATTTGTAAAGGTGTAAATTGTTGTAAATATGGGGTAAGGGCAAGGGTAGTGTAGGTGACAGGGGGAGTGACGTACGGTAGGGACGAGTTTTTCTCACTTCGCTCTCCGTACGCACTTCACCCTGCATTGCCTTTATTGACGTGTACCCTTGTGACCTTACCCCTCGCTCATTTGCCTTCCCCCCTTTTGTCTCCCACTTGAGGACCTGTGCGCCATTGGGTGCCGAGGGGAGCGTGCGTGAGGTGGCCATTGTGCGCACGAGATTCCCAGAACCAGCATGCATTGCGTTGATGTACCACTTTATGGACCGCTGTTCTGCGGCCAAGTACCACTTGATGGACCCCAGGTTCTGGGGCAGGGCACCTCTGTTGGAGACCGGCCATAGTGGCCAGGGAATCTTGCTTGCGGACCTCGGTAAGGTGGCACCTATGCCAAACAGGTGGACCACCCTTAGTTGGCCCCTGAGGCCCTAAATAAAAACGAACACAAGTTGTGCTTTTTATTATTTCCAACTAGGCCGCATGAAGCCAGAAGACGTCGGGAAGAACATCGGCCCAGCAGAGAAAGAGAAGACCACCACCAGTTGTTTTGTTGTGTTTATTATGAACCGTGGTGACTGTGCACCGAGTGGTGCTTTTGGTGCTTTGTGGTGCTTTTGGTGCTTTTGGGTGCTTTGGTGGTATTGGTACTGGTGCATCGATGCAATGCGTGCTGTCTCCTCCCTCCCAACAGGAATTTCTTTTTCTTGTTCCCTAAAAGAAAAAAAAAAAAAAAAACACAGGTCCTGGGTTGCGTTGTAAATAAGAAATAACGTCACTGTAAATAATGCTCCCCACCGTAAATGTATAGTTTGAGAACAATTCCGTAATTCGGTTAGCTGTGGGCTTGAGTCTGTTAGACAGGGTGCAATGCAATAGGGGGACATACTTATTTGTGTTTTAAGATTGTCACACTCAGGGTCAGGTTAATTGTAGAGGGAATTACACCTACGTGTCACACTAAGTTAAAGTTTTGTAGGCCCGAGGACGGGCCTGAAGAAAGGAGGGTGCAGTGTAACGGTTTTGAGAAGGGTAACGGTTTTGAGAAGGGTAACGGTTTTGAGAAGTGTAACAATTTTGGAGAAAGTGTAACGAATGTGAAAAGTATGGTTTTGTTGTGTGCAACACCCTCGTAATGTAAATAATGGTCGCAGCCGTCCTCCTAGTTAATTCCATGAAACTTACACACAGGCCACGATATATCTTTTTAAATAGTTTATTTCCTTATTCCATGTAGGCTAAATATGTGTTTCCCACTAGATTGACTCTGCATTGTATCAAACGAAATAAGCGTAGGCCCCTTTCAATTTCCCCAATCATCTCCGCTCTCCAAAGTTCCTTTCAAAAGCGGTGCGAGTGGTGTTCAATCCTGCAAGCCGCCATTGCCCATGTGCTCATCTCGGAGAAGAGGGGGGTAGGAGCCGCCAACTCACAGGCGTGGCACGTCGTCATGATCAAAGGAGGAATCGGACAGCCCTAACAGCCAACCAGCACCGCGGTTAGCGACCCGGTAGGCGTGCCCTCGCAGCCGGCGGCTTGATTCCACCCCGAGTAATAAAAGCGACTGGAAGGGACTGCTTCGGGAGATGAGAGAAGAGATGACATGAGAGGTGAGCTGTGAGCTGTGAGCTGTGAGATGAGAGACGCTCCAAACCAAAAAGGAGAGATACTTGGAGAGGAGAGAGACGCGCTGAGAGGAGGGAGACGGCTCCACCAGAAGGAGAGGAGCAGGTGTGACCGAGCCAGCGCGTGACGTCTACAGCATCAGCAGCGTCGACGCGACCGAGGGTTTTCCCGCCAAAAACACGAAGAATTGGGAGCTGCTACCTCCAGCCCTGCCGGTTGCAGGGACCTGACCCTGCCTCCCTCTCCAGCAACCCACCTCCGCCATTCCAGCCTGCAATTTCCCCCGTGTAAGTGTGAACGTCGTCTGTCTTGAATGTTGTCCTGGGGTTAAGTAAATTGAATAGTATAAGTTAACGATTCACTGTGTGACTGCTTCTTCCATCCATTGCTTGTGTGTGTATAATAAATCTGTTCTTCCTCCGTACTCTGTCTTCTTCTCTTTTCCTTCTCTTTCGGTCGCTTTAGAGGTTTCCCGATTGAATATCTGTGGTGCGATCTGGTCAACGTCGGGTGGAATCGGGCCAATTGGGGATCCTGTAACGGTCGCGGTTGGACCATCCGCTCGGCCCATCATAACATCTAAACCGCGATCCGTAACAATATATTACTCGGTGCAGCTAGAAATTTGAAGTCTTGTTCTTGTTGAAATATAAAGTTTTGAGTCAAATAGCAATTTCCTAAACTTCTTTTCAGGCAAACCAAGATTATTTTTTTTAGTACAACAACAGGATTTATTTTTTATTGGAATTGAAATGTATCAGGCACCGGTAATCCCCATTGGGTAATCCCCATTGGGTAATCCCCATTGGGTCTCCTGCAATATGACCTGGTAGATTCTTCTTACCTGTTTGATGACGCTGATCTGATGAAAAAGCCCACCAAGAGTGACCTCTGCCATGAACTTGAGAAAAGTTTGAATGATGGGGAAAACAAGTCATTTGCCTCAATTAGTGGGAGGGAGGCACGAGGTGGGAGGGAGGGAGGCACGAAGTGGGAGGGAGGGAGGCAAGATGGCTCCTTGGTTGATGTAATGGCATGGTTGCGACGGATGAAGCTACCTTCTGCAGGAACATTTGCTGACCTGTGCAGCAAATTTGTTGAGATGGTACAACGTATGTGTCCAAATGCTGAGCGGATCGACTACATATTTTATACTTACGTGCAAGGATCTGTTAAAGACAGTGAAAGAGTCAGGAGATGCTGGTGTGCTCCAATTGATATAAGTCATCTGAGTGAAGAGACAAAGTTACCTGTTTGTATGGATGCTTTCGGGGCGTCATCGGATAATAAAGTAGAGGTACAGAAGCTTCTAAAACCATTTATCCTGAAGAACATCGAGGCTGGTACAGATATTATAGTCAATGGAACAGGCATTGAAGGCGAGACAGTTATTGAGCCCTGCACGGGTAGTTTCACAGCAATTCTCCAGTTCCATTGCCTAATTTGGACATTGACATAGAGGAGGCTGATGTTGGACTTCTTCCACATGCTATGCATGCTGTGGGTTCTGGAGCAACCAGACTGGTTGTCCTTTCAAATGACACTGACATTCTTGTGCTCGTATTACACTTCTGGAGAATTCTAAAATCACATGGATTACAGGAAATTTGGATGAGAGCTGGAGTAGGTGACACTAATAGGTACATCCCAGTCCACACACTTGGCAACAGACTAGGAGCAAATCTGTGTAAAATTCTCCCAGCAGTTCATCAACTGACTGATTGTGATGGCACCAGCAAGTTCGGAACCAAACTAGCCGGCTGAAAGTAAATCCAGCAAAATACCTGAAGGATTTTGGGAATGACCCAGACAACATTGACTTTGGCATGGTGGAAGAGCATCTGGTTCAGGTCTACAAACCAGGAGGGTCATTCAAAACCATGGACGATCTACGATATAATCTCTACCACCACAGCAAGAAGACCATCATCAATTTACCTCCAACAAGCCGAGCAACAAGGGGACACATTCTCAGGGCTTTCTATGGAACCTTCCTTCAACTTCATTGTCTGAATGGTCGACAAATTGATGCAAGGAACTTTGGTTTGTATTATGAAGACGTTCTTATGAAAGCATGCAAGAATCAAAAGATCCTTCCTGACGATTTCCCCACTACCTGCAAATGTGCGTCCTGTGCAACAAAGCGCTGTCCTTTCCGACAAAGCGGTGACCCGTGTTCTTCATACTGCAGTTGCCAGATTTATCAAAAGTGCAAAAATCCTTTTGTATGAGATGGACTAATAATTGTAAGACGTACCCGACATAATGCTTCCATGTCTGCACTGAGAATGGAATTGGAAGGCCTTGTCAGTAGTTTATAACACAAATTCTAATTAAAAACTGAACTGATAAGGTGAAAACGATATTTTTACCAACTACTCAGTGTCGGGGTCTTCAACAGTTTTGAAATGCAAAAAAAACATGATTGCATTCAGCTGACCTATAACTGAGCGCGACGAGTGATTGCAAAGTCTCATATCACAGCAAATCTGCAAACCTCTTCACATGTTGATGTTTTAATATGCCTTAAATGGTGGCCTAAACCAAACCGATTGGTTTGGTTTAGGCCATATATGCAACCCCGCTTTACATGTTTTAAGGTGTTTAAGTCTTTATGTTTAAGTGTCGTCATTTTTGCATATTTGAGATTTTTGTCCAAATTTCAAACAGCCCCCAAAGGGGCAATTTGTAAGATTTTACTGAAATTCTTTTTTTTTTTAAACTTTGCTGATATGTGCCCTTCTCAAAATGATTAAAAAAACGTTTCTATCTGAATTATAATTTTTCCAAACCGGGTCATTAGTTCTCAAGGTCGTGAATTTTGGGCACCCCCTCCTGACGTCGAATTTTGGGCACCCCCTCCTTTTTTTTTTTGTTTTTTGTTTTTGTATACAAGATCGAGGCTCGTGAAAGAGCGAACATTAATCACACAGAAAGACAAATAGACACATAAAACAAATAACATCGGGAGCGGTAGACAAGATGGGGAGAGAAGGGACCGAGAGACATGGAGACATCGAGAGAACTGTGGGAGGGAGAGGGCTTTGGGGGGGAGGCATGGGAAGGGGGGGGGGTGGGAGAGGTATAAAACATATGGACACTGCCAGGACTTCCAGGAAAGAAGTTGGAATTTCAAACAAGGTGGATCTGGGGTGAATTAGTGGGGGTAGAAAAGATCAAGGTTTTGGATGGGGGAAGATAAGAGATGGTGGTGAACAGCTGTTTTAAAGACCTGGAGGGAGGAGTGTGATTGAAGTGAGTGTGGGAGTTTGTTCCAGAGGCGGGAGAAAAGAGGAATGAAAGAGTGAAGGTGAGCAGAGAGCCGAGATTTCGGCAGTTTAACCATCAGAGGGTGGCTGGCAGATCTTGTGCGACCTGTAGGAATATTTGGGGGACAGAGCACAGAGAGAGCTGGGGGAGCAAGGCCGGAGAGGAGTCGGTAGAAGACAGAAAGACCACCTACCTGCCTGCGGTGAGTGAGTGAAAGGCCCTCAGAGACAGCTTCATCGCGGGAGATTCCAATGATTCTGAAAGCTTTGGATTCAACAGCGTGAAGCCGAGCCAGGTGTGAGGCAGGAGCACCAGCCCATAGGGGAGAACAGTATTCCATTGAGCTGCGGACGCTCCTGACGTCATAGTTTGACCTCTGGTGACCTCAATAATCGACCAATCAGATTCATTCATATTGCATCTTGTAGCTGGCATTACAAGCTTCATTTTGAGGTACAACTTGCTCTGCTATGCTGATTATCTGTGGCTCCAGGTCATAATTAATTTTCCCGACCCCTAATTTTCAGGGCCTTTTTGACTTTTCGGATTTTACACAAAACGACGAATTTCTCACTTATTGCCGAGTTTCAGACAGTCTACCCTCGCTAATATGATGTCCCACATGGTCCTCTCACCAAATTAGGTGGGTAACCTAGGGGCCCTTTTTTGCACACACAACCCCCTCAGCCCCTGAATCACACTCCCTTTCAAGCTGTCTGCATCACACTTATATTCGAAGTCTCATAGAGGAATGTCACCAACTGCACAACCGCTCTTTGTTGTAGCTGCGTGCCAGTTACTCTTTCCACTGTCTTGTAATTGGCCGATCAGGTTTTTTTTTTTGGTTTTTTTTGGGATACAAGATCGAGGCTCGTGGAAGAGCTAACATGAATCACAAAAAAGACAAACTGACACATAAAACATATGATAAAGGGAGCGGGAGACAAGATGGAGAGCAGCGACATCGGGAGATCTGTGGGAGGGACGGGGCTTGGGGGGAGGAGGCACGGGAAGGGGGGGGGGGGAGGGAGAGGTATAAAACACATGAACACTGCTCGGACTTCCAGGAAAGAAGTTGGACACTTCAAAAAAGTCGATCTGGGGTGAATTAACGGGGGTAGAAAAGATCAAGCTTTTGGATGGGGGAAGATAGAGATGGTGGTGGAAGCAGCAACTTGAAACCATTCCATAGAAGGCCAGATTCTCAAGTGAAGTCTTAATCCTGTAGTAGGCTCCATATTTAATCTTTTTGTGTATCAGGGAAGTTGAATGGTGCTCTAGTTCCATGGTTACACTGGTGGAAAATGCCTCCGGAGCTGACGATTTATTGGCACCACCAAATGGGACACTGTCCTTCACCGAGTCGGGCAGTGAATGTTGCCTCGTTGTCTTCATAGACGGCATTGACAATGGCTCTGTTGTGGCTGTCTGAACAAGCCCTGCATGCTGAATCGCTATGCCACTGGTGATGTGCGTTTACCGCTTGCCGCATAACGTTTCCTCCCCAAAGTCATTGTTGTCCCAGACGAGAGCCCAGAATGTTCCTTTCTGCAGACACTATGGGAGTGTATCATGTCTGCCTCTTTGTACCTATTATTGAGCCAGCGTAGCGTGAAGCTCTCATAAGGATGTGTGAGATGCTGTAACCAAATCATTCATTCATCCTGTAAACTGTGCTGAGCTGCTCATGTCTCACTGGCATTGATAACCACATTGGGCCGAGGCATCCTCCTTACCTGTTCCTTTTGGTTGCCAGATGAACCACACAATGTCACAATATATTTAAATTCGCCAACTTTCTGTACATTCCCTACTTTTGCAAATGCATCCCCTTTTGGGTGATCCGATGAACCAATACTGACCTTCAATACTGAAGACCCAAAACACCCCGAAGTCCCAAAACACCCCGAAGACTCAAAAGACCCAAAAGACCCTGAACACCCAAAATACCCTGAAGACCCAATATACCCCGTAGACCCAAAACACCCTGAAGACCCAAAACACCCCGAATAACCATAACACCCTGAAGACCCAAAACACTCCGAAGACCCAAAACACCCCAAAGACCCAAAAGACCCCAAAGACCCAAAACACCCCGAAGACCCAAAACACCCCGAAGACCCAAAAGACCCCAAAGACCCAAAACACCCCAAAGACCCAAAAGACCCCAAAGACCCAAAAGACCCCGAACACCCAAAATACCCTGAAGACCCAATATACCCCAAAGACCCAAAACACCCTGAAGACCCAATATATCCCAAAGACCCAAAACACCCCGAAGACCCAAAAGACCCCAAACACCCAAAATACCCTGAAGACCAAATATATCCCAAAGACCCAAAACACCCTGAAGACCCAAAACACCCCGAATAACCATAAAACCCCGAAGACCCAGAAGACTCCGAAGACCCAAATCTCGAACAAGCTGTAAATTGTCACCCTGGTGTTTCACAGGCGTATGTTGGATGAAATGAGCACTATCTCTTGCTTTAAGTCTTGTGCGGATGTCTAGCAATCCCTCCATGTGCTGCCTGAATGCCCATGTGTCGGCTTCTGTGTGTCTCGCCTCGTCGCCCGCTTGATGGAGGGTGTTCTACTGCAGGATACTTCGTCCCTGTCGGTTGTATCTGTGTGTATACCCATGGCGTCTCAGAAACGACTGCTGACTCGTTCAGGATGGTGATTTCATCTATGAGTGCTTTGTTCATGTAAACAATCTCATTCTCATCCTGCCTATTTGGATTTAGAATGCACAAATGAGAATATTTTCTCTCTTAATAGAAACACCCCATGCAACTTTACATCCTTTGATATTAAATAAGGCAATTCTCTGTATGTGTACATATACAGTGCCATCAGAAAGTATTCACACCCCTTGACCTTTTTCACATTTTGTTGTGTTACAGCCTGAATTTAAAATGGATTACATTGAGAATTTTTTGTCACTGATCTACACAAAATACCCCATAATGTCATAGTGAAATTTTTAAAATATCTTCGCGCTGTCGCCAGAGTCATTATGTTTTCGTGTTGTCCGTCCGTCCGTCCGTCCGTCCATCCATCCGTGATAGCTTTTCATTACCGTGATAACTTGAGAACGGCTGAAGGGATTTTAGTCAAACTTGGTGCAGGTATGTATAATGAGGTAAAGATGAACCGATTATATTTTATGTTACGAGATAAAAGGCCAAAGGTCAGAGGTCATGCTAGGTAAAAACCCTGTTACCACGATAACTTGTGAACAAGCGATGGAATTTTGAACAAACTGCGTATAAGTATATATTATGAAAAGATGAACTGATTTGATTATAGCATCAAGAGATCAAAGGTCAGAGGTCATGTCAGGTAAAAATGTGCTAATTTGAGAACAGTTGAAGGGATTTAAATCAAACTTGGTACAGGTATTATAATGATGTAAACATGATCTGATTAGATTTTGGGGTCAAGAGGTCAAAGGTCAGAGGTCATGTTAAGCAAAAAATATGTTTCCGCACCAAATTGTCAACCAGTAATGGGATTTTGAACAAACTTGGTACACGTATATATGATGCAAAGATGAATTGATTGGATTATAGCATCAAGAGGTCAGAGGTCATGTCAGGTAAAAATGTAATAATTTGAGAACAGTTGAAGGGATTTAAATCAAACTTGGTACAAGTATTATAATGATGTAAACATGAACTGATTAGATTTTGGGGTCAAGAGGTCAAAGGTTAGAGGTCATGTTAAGCAAAAAATATGTTTTCGCACCAAATTGTCAACCAGTGATGGGATTTTGAACAAACTTGGTATATGTATATATGACGCAAAGATGAACTGTTTGGATTATGCCATCAAGAGGTCAAAGATCAGAGGTCATGTCAGGTAAAAATGTGATAACTTTAGAACAGCTTAAGGGATTTAAATCAAACTTGGTACAGGTATGTATAATGATGTCATAATGTGGGTGGAGGCATATTGGTCGACGTCCTGACGTTAAAGTGTCGTTCTAGTTAATGTATTGATCTTCATTCTCTTGCAATTGATTCCTCCTCTATACGCCCACACATCATTTCTGTCGTTTTGTTTAGTGCAGTAACATTTTTCATTCGAAATTACCTGCTATACTCTCAGCCAGACAGTCCTCTAATGTAGACGTTCGAGATACTGAACAGGTAACCACAACCGAGGTGATAACCTCACCCACAACATGGGTGAGGGCATCTCCCTCTCCCCCACCTATTTCTTAAAGCAATATGCTCCAGCTTACTCTACTTGGCACTTGTAATTGTTGGCACAAAACTACCTTGCTATTTGGCGATCCAAACCTGAACTTTGTCAAAGTCTTCCTGCAGTCAGGCAGGTGCTGCTTTGTTTTCCTAGGTGGTCAGAATGGTACCGAACACAGATAATCGGAGAGCAGCCCCAATTCTAACCTTGAGATGGAACCTGGGAATTACTGAAGCGAATTAAAATGGTTGGGTAAAGGAAATTGTCCGAACTAACACTTGTAGCCCTGGTTTGGCACGGATGGTAATTTCTCTGTTTTCAGCGAAACAACTCTAGGTTGGACTTTCAATGCTCTATTTTCCACTGTAACTGGACAATCCTTCTTGATCAGCCAAACAATAATGAAATAAACTTTATTACTAACTTTAAATGTTATCTCTTCAACTTCTCACGAAAATTGTTCAAATTGCATGGATAACGTACTCTTACGTTGACACGAGCGCAGTGATTGATCAAAACCATGTTATGTAATTTGCTCTGCTGACATTTTTCAAAAATGCCCAACCGTTCTCTGCCATTGGGAACGGAAGAACATCTCGTTTTTTCATTTCTGTTCCTCACACTTCTTTCTTTCTTTCTTTCTTTCTTTCTCTCTCTCTCTCTCTCTCTCTCTCTCTCTCTCTCTCTCTCTCTCTCTCTCTCTCTCTCTCTCTCTCACACACACACACACACACACACACACACACACACACACACACACACACACACACACACACACACACACACACACACACACACACACACACACACACACACACACACACACACACACACACACACACACACACACACACACACACACACACACGTTTTTTTTATTTTTGTTTCTCACAATTCTATCTCTTATGATTTTCAATTCCTATTTCTCTTTTTCAATTCTTATTACTCCCGCCAGGGAGTAATGCATTCACTCATGTCCGTGTGTGTGTGTGTGTGTGTGTGTGTGTGTGTGTGTGTGTGTGTGTGTGTGTGTGTGTGTGTGTGTGTGTGTGTGTGTGTGTGTGTGTGTGTTTGTGTGTTTTCGTGTGTTTGTGAACAAGATATCTGGAAAAGTTCTGAACGGATTTGGATGAAAGTTGGTGGGATGATTGCCCTTAGGATAAGGAAGAATTGATTAGTTTTTGGTGAAGCTCAGGATATTATTCCCGATCCAGGATTTTTTTGAAGGATTTTTTTTACCATGGAAGATGGGGCTCATTTTTTTTTTACATTATCTTCTATATATTCTATATTTAACATTGTGATATGAAAATAGTTTTCACATTTGTTGTAAATGCAGTTTAAACTCGTGGTTATGCATTAGAGCGGTGTATATTTTTTAGCAGCGTCGTCTTCAATGTTCATTTTTTTTCTTTCTAATAAAGACATATTCTGTCATTTTAAAACCACCAAAGTGTGTATTAGGTTTCCCCGTTTCATAAAATGTATCGCTTGATACATATAATGCTTTAAAACAGTTTTTTGTTTGTTTGTTTGTTTTTACCTCAGAAGAGATATCAACATTTAGCTCAGCGAATGTCATTTGCGGTGTCAGTATTTGATGAATTTATAAAGACTTAGTTCCAGATTTGTCAATGGCTGAGGTATATTAACAAACGAATAAAACAGATTTGGCAAAATTCCCAACTTTTTTTTAAACGATCGCATATTCACCCAGGGTTGTGCGAGGCTGAAGAAGAAGAAACCTCGCATGGGCTTCCCAGACCAAATAAAGAATTCTGGTTCTGGCTCTGCGATTTTCAGGTTTATTACTCCCGCCAGGGAGTAACGCATTCGATCGTGTCCGTCCGTGTGTGTGTGTGTTCGTATGTTCGTGTGCTTGTGAACAAGATATCTGGAAAAGTTCTGAACGGATATGGATGAAAGTTGGTGGGATGATTGCCCTTGGGATAAGGAAGAATTGATTAGTTTTTGGTGAAGCTCAGGATATTATTCCGGATCCAGGAATTTTGTTTGGAAATTTTTTTGGGAAAGATTTTTTCTGTTTTACTGCATTAAAGCTTTTATTCTAATTCTTAAATGATGTTTTTCTCCTCTAATTCCGAGATATATCAAAATAAATTCTCTGACAGTTAGGGCTTACTTTCTTTTTCATTGATTGTTTTGGGGAGAGGGGATGTTAAACAAAACGTATTATTCCAACTTGACCCACGGCGGGAGTATGCGCTCTACTGAGTGGCGTTCTAGTTTAAAAATGCATTTAATTAATTGTCCAGTATTGGTTGTTCCTAAACTTAAATATAAACAATTTAAAGGATTGCTGTAAATTATGTTAATTTAACAACATCCCATATTCAACTTTATTTAAATTGTAAACCTCAAACATAGTTCCTCTGCTTGATGTAGGGTGTTTACACACACACACACACACACACACACACACACACACACACACACACACACACACACACACACACACACACACACACACACACACACACACACACACACACACACACACACGAAAACACACACACACACACACACACACACACACACACACACACACGTTTTTTTATTTTTGTTTCTCACAATTCTATCTCTTATGATTTTCAATTCCTATTTCTCTTTTTCAATTCTTATTACTCCCGCCAGGGAGTAATGCATTCACTCATGTCCGTGTGTGTGTGTGTGTGTGTGTGTGTGTGTGTGTGTGTGTGTGTGTGTGTGTGTGTGTTTGTGTGTTTTCGTGTGTTTGTGAACAAGATATCTGGAAAAGTTCTGAACGGATTTGGATGAAAGTTGGTGGGATGATTGCCCTTAGGATAAGGAAGAATTGATTAGTTTTTGGTGAAGCTCAGGATATTATTCCCGATCCAGGATTTTTTTGAAGGATTTTTTTTACCATGGAAGATGGGGCTCATTTTTTTTTTACATTATCTTCTATATATTCTATATTTAACATTGTGATATGAAAATAGTTTTCACATTTGTTGTAAATGCAGTTTAAACTCGTGGTTATGCATTAGAGCGGTGTATATTTTTTAGCAGCGTCGTCTTCAATGTTCATTTTTTTTCTTTCTAATAAAGACATATTCTGTCATTTTAAAACCACCAAAGTGTGTATTAGGTTTCCCCGTTTCATAAAATGTATCGCTTGATACATATAATGCTTTAAAACAGCTTTTTGTTTGTTTGTTTGTTTTTACCTCAGAAGAGATATCAACATTTAGCTCAGCGAATGTCATTCGCGGTGTCAGTATTTGATGAATTTATAAAGACTTAGTTCCAGATTTGTCAATGGCTGAGGTATATTAACAAACGAATAAAACAGATTTGGCAAAATTCCCAACTTTTTTTTAAACGATCGCATATTCACCCAGGGTTGTGCGAGGCTGAAGAAGAAGAAACCTCGCATGGGCTTCCCAGACCAAATAAAGAATTCTGGTTCTGGCTCTGCGATTTTCAGGTTTATTACTCCCGCCAGGGAGTAACGCATTCGATCGTGTCCGTCCGTGTGTGTGTGTGTTCGTATGTTCGTGTGCTTGTGAACAAGATATCTGGAAAAGTTCTGAACGGATATGGATGAAAGTTGGTGGGATGATTGCCCTTGGGATAAGGAAGAATTGATTAGTTTTTGGTGAAGCTCAGGATATTATTCCGGATCCAGGAATTTTGTTTGGAAATTTTTTTGGGAAAGATTTTTTCTGTTTTACTGCATTAAAGCTTTTATTCTAATTCTTAAATGATGTTTTTCTCCTCTAATTCCGAGATATATCAAAATAAATTCTCTGACAGTTAGGGCTTACTTTCTTTTTCATTGATTGTTTTGGGGAGAGGGGATGTTAAACAAAACGTATTATTCCAACTTGACCCACGGCGGGAGTATGCGCTCTACTGAGTGGCGTTCTAGTTTAAAAATGCATTTAATTAATTGTCCAGTATTGGTTGTTCCTAAACTTAAATATAAACAATTTAAAGGATTGCTGTAAATTATGTTAATTTAACAACATCCCATATTCAACTTTATTTAAATTGTAAACCTCAAACATAGTTCCTCTGCTTGATGTAGGGTGTTTACACACACACACACACACACACACACACACACACACACACACACACACACACACACACACACACACACACACACACACACACACACACACACACACACACACACACACACACACACACACACACACACACACACACACACACACACACACACACACACACACACACACACACGAGATTCATGGAGGAGGTAAACAACAAAGGAAACAACAAAGGACGACCAAAAGAGAAAGGAGGGATAACACAAAAATAAGCAACAGCTCGGAGAGGATCAGAATGCGAAGTTAGCGTGTGTCGAGAGATCATAGATGTGCTTGGGTGATGTATGAGGTAGTGATAGGCAGTGCTTTTGAAAGACTGAAGTGAGAAGGACAAAATGGACACAGGGAGACAATTTCACAACCGAGAAAATAAGGAGAGGAATGAATGCAGGTGGGCAAATGGTCTGGACTTGGGGAGGGTGAGTAGGCGTGGGTTTCTAATGGAACATGTGCGATCTGGGGTGGTTCGGGAAGGGCAGGAGGAGCAAAGTCAGATGTACTTTGTCACACAGCCAGATCGTTTTGGCCCTTTAACTCGATGGTGAAGAATCACTTAAAATTCTCTGATCTGGATCCAGATTCGAATATTCACCAAAATCGAATCAATTCTTCCATGTCACACACCCTACCTATCCACCAAGTTTCATCCGAATCTGTCCATAACTTTTTGAGATAACGTGATAAATATCACTTTTTTGTCCTATCTCGATCTCAATGGTGAAGAATCACTTTAAAAATTATCGGATCCATATCCGAATCCGGATCTTCACCAAAATCTAATCATTTCATCCATGACACATACCCAAACTCTCCACCAAGTATTGCCCGAATCCGTCCACAACTTTATGACATATCTTATTCACAACAGACAAAGAAACAAGAAATATGTTGTGCATAGCATGATACTTGCAAAATCCCTAAAATAAGTTGTTGATCTTTGGCCTATGTTGACCTTTTAGCCCATGTTGACCTCAATAATAATTGGTGGTTGAATTTAGTGACCTGTCATGCAAATCCTCTTCAAATTTCAAGTCAATTGGATGAAAATTGACAATGTTAGAAGTTCGACCTCAAGATGACCTTTTTGACCTTTTGACCTCAAATATAGTTGGTTTCCCAATTTAGTGACTCGATGTGCAAATACTGTTAAACTTTTAAGTCAATTGGATGAAAAGTGACGATTTTAGAAATTCGACCTCAAGATGACCTTTGACCTTCACCATAATCAATATGCATCTCAGTTGTGACGACGTCAACAACTTGGTAAAGTTTCATGATGATCTGTTTAGAATTGTGACCTGTAGGCAAGCGACAAACAAACGATTTTGCAAGTAACAAACAGACACTGGTCCGTGTTGACCTTTGGCCTATGCTGACCGTTTGGCCTATGTTGACCTCAAAAATAATTGGTGGCTGAATTTATTGACTTGTCATGCAAATCCTCTTCATTCAAATTTCAAGTAAATTGGATGAAAATTGACAATGTTAGAAATTTCTTCTTTGATGACCTTTTTGACCTTTTTTTTTTTTTTTTTTTGTATACTCAATCGAGGCTCGTGAAAGAGCTGACATTTACTTCACAAACAAATCAACCAAACAAACAAAATATATAAAAAGAGGGAGCGGAAGACAAGAGAATGGGAAGCATGCAAACACTTGAGAGCACACAACATTTAAGAGCAGGGAGATGTGTGGGAGGGAGAGGGCTTGGGGGGAGGAGGCGTGGGAAGGGGGGGGGGGGGGGAGGCGTGGGAAGGGGGGGGGGGGTGGGAGAAGTATAAAACACAAGGACACCAAGGACTTCCAGGACAGAAGTTGGTATTTCAAAAAGTGAATTGGGGTGAAATTATCGGGGATAGAAAAGATCAAGGTTTTGGATGGGGGAAGATAAGAGATGGTGGTGAACAGCTGTTTTAAAGACCTGGAGGGTGGAGGGATTGAAGAGAGTGAGGGAGTTTGTTCTAGAGGCGGGAGAAAAGAGGAATGAAGGAGTGAAGGTGAGCAGAGAGTCTTGATTTTGGCACTTTAACCATAAGAGGGTTGCAGGCAGATCTTGTGCGACCTGTAGGAATATTTGCGGGACAGAGCCCAGAGCGAGCTGGGGGGGGCAAGGCCAGAGAGGAGTCGGTAGAAGACGGAAAGACCACCAACCTGCCTGCGGTGAGTGAGTGAGAGGCCCTTGGAGTTAGCTTCATCGCGCGAGAATCCAATGATTCTGAATGCTTTGCTTTCAACAGCGTGAAGACGAGCTAGGTGTGAGGCAGGAGCACCAGCCCAGAGGGGAGAGCAGTATTCCATTGAGCTGCGGATGAAAGCCTTGTACGTGGTGAGGAGCTCAGGTGTGCCAAGGAAGGACTTCGCACGACGGAGGATGCCCAGTCGGCGACTGGCTTTGGAGGCCAGATTTGAAATGTGGTTTTCCCAGGAAAGATCATGGCAGCAGATAGTGAGACCCAAAAGTTTGAGTGACAGAACTTCTTGGAGAGGATTATTCAGAAAGTAGATGGGAGGGTTGTCCAGTCGGTCTTTTCGGAGAGCCATCGTAAGAGTGTGAGATTTGTCAGGATTGAAAGACATGTTCCACTTGTTTGCCCAGTTTGTTATTTTTTCCAGGTCTGCAGAGAGTGAGGAGGCTGCAGACTGCCGATCTGAGGGATGAAGAATGGAGCGACAGAGAGTAGAGTCATCAGCAAAGAGATAGAGAGGATTTTCAAGAGAGTCGGAGAGATCATTGATGAAGACCAGAAAAAGCACAGGGCCCAGAACACTGCCTTGGGGAACTCCAGCCTGAACAGGAAGAGGAGATGAGAGAAACCCATTCAGGGCCACACGTTGACTACGACTAGAGAGGAAGTCCGCCAGCCATGCGTGGAGATTTCCATGGATACCAACAGAGGAGAGTTTGGTGAGCAGAGCGGGGTGCCAGACCGTATCGAAGGCACGTGATATGTCAAGGGGGGGGGGGGGGGCAGCTCTAATTTCCTGTTTGGCATTGAGGACCTCCATCCATTGCTGAGAAAGCAGTAGCAGCATGTCCAGAGTAGAGTGACCAGGTCTGAAACCAAATTGATGATCAGAGATCAAGCCATTGGAGAAGAGGAAAGATTTCATATCTGAAGCAATGATGGATTCCATGACTTTACTGATAATTGAGAGAAGGCTGATTGGTCTGTAGTTGCTGGGATCTATTTTTGCACCTTTTTTGTGCAAAGCGGTGATGTTGGCAGATTTCCAAGCAGATGGCAGATGACCTTGAGCAAAAGAGAGTGTGAAGAGAACAGAGAGAGGGAGTGAAAGAGCGGAAGAACAAGATTTTAGGACCCGTGGGCTGATGCCGTCAGGTCCAGTTGCAGAATCAGAGTCGAGGGTTGACAGAAACTTTTCCACCTTGTCAGGAGGAAAGGACACAGAGTCCAGGAGCAGCTGGGTATGACTGGGTACGGTGGGTACAGAGAGGGATGGGTTTGGGACACAAGATTTAGAGGCAAACACAGAGTTGAGGCATTCAGCTTTTTCACGCGCGGAGTCAGCCGTGTGGCCGTTTGAGGTGAGGGAGGGGATGGAGGGGGTACAAACACCAGAAACAGATTTGACCAGACGCCACCAGGATTTGGAAGAGGGAGACAGATAAGAGAGTTCTGTCCTGAGAACGGAGAGATATTGTTTCCTGGCTCTCCTGAGGGTGGACACACACTTGTTTCGGGCTTTGTGAAAGGAAAAGAGATTTCCTTCCGTTGGATTTGCTTTCCAGGAGACGAAAGCAAGTTGTTTCTGGGCAATAGCCTCACCACAAGATTCCGTGTACCATGGACGGGAGGAAGGGTATGACAACTGAAGACGAGATGGGATAAATCTGTGCATGAGAGAGAGTAGTTTACTTTGGAAGAATTCCCAGGATGAGTTGATGTCAGAGGCGCTAGAGATGGGAGACCAGTCCAGATGATTGATGGCTGCTTGAAGACCATGCCAGTTGGCCTGAGTGAAATGCCAGACTCGTCGACGCTGAGGAGGCTCTCTGAGAATGGTCAGAGAGATGTCCACTTTAACAAGCACATGATCAGATGAGCCGATTGGAGCAGAAGAAGAGCAGCAGACATTTTCAGGGAAGTTAGTCATAACCAAGTCCAGAAGAGAAGATGCTCCGTTGATTGAGATCCGGGTCGGGAAATTGACAGATTGAGTCAGTCCCAGTGAGTCGCAGAAGTCCTTTGCTGAGGAGCCATGGCTGGTGAGAGGGGTACCCACACCCAGCCAACTGGCATGGTGACAATTGAAATCACCACATATGAGGAAGAGAGAGTTGGGATGGGTAGATAGAAGTTGGTCCATGTTATCAGACAGCGAGATGTAGATTGAGTCATCACTGTTTGGTGGACGGTACAACACACATATGAACAAAAGGTGGGAGCAAAGGGGAAGCCGTAGCCAAAGGTATTCCTGGGGGTGAGGTGGAGAGAGGGCAGTGCAGGGCGAGTGAGGAAGAGAGTTTTTTATAAAGATAGCAACCCCCCCTCCAGTACGAGGCTCAGGTCTATCATACCGGAGGAGGGAGTAACCTGGGAGAGATACCAAGGAATCAGAGACATCATGAAGGAGGAAAGTTTCTGTTAAGCAGATCACGTCTGGTTTGTCAGAAGCAACCTGTATGGAGAGATCAGTCACGTTTGAGCGAAGGCCCCGGATGTTTGAGGTCCATACTGTTAAAGAAGAGGAAGGGAGAGCATCGGATACAGAACAGGGGGGTGGGAGTGGTAGGGTATGATGTGGAAGAGGAGGAAGAGGTAGGGAGAGCTGTTGAAGGTGTGTCAGAGATTTCAGAACAGCTTGGAGAAAGGGAGGAATGGGGCGGACAAAAGGTTTGATGGTGATTGGGTGAGGCGCAGTGAGGTGTTGTTTGAGGAGGGGGAAGAGTGAGGCAGAAGGTTGAGGGAGATGAAGGTGAGAGTTGGAAGGGGGAAGAAGCGGGGAGGACGCTTTGAGGAGGAGGGGTGAGGGGAGTCTAGGATGGGAGGAGTGAGGGAGGGTCTCAGAGGGTAGGGGTGTGGGGGGAGTTTAGGAGGGAAGGGGCAAGGGGGGAGATCTGAAAGGGATGGGTGATGGGGAAGATTTGGAGGGGAGGGGCAAGGGGGAAGATTTGAAAGGGATGGGTGATGGGGAAGATTTGGAGGGGAGGGGCAAGGAGGAAGATTTGAAAGGGATGGGTGATGGGGAAGATTTGGAGGGGAGGGGTGAGATTGGATTTTGAAAAATGTACGATTAATGGGAAACGAACATTTCTTGCAAAATGAGTTTCTTGAGACATTCGAGTCAAAAATACGTTTGAGGACGCTGAAGGATGGGTGGAGTTCTGGAGAGTTTAGGGAATGAATGAAAGAGGCACTGTAGCTGTAAGAGATGGAATTTTTTTTTGGAATGAATAGATTTGGTGAGCAAGTCGAAAGCATCCTTTTATAGAACAAGAAGAAAAAGGTGTTATAGTATATGACAGAATACCATTGTTCAGGGGACAGATGAAACATTTTTTAATGACGTGAACACGTGATCACGAACAGCGTGGTCAAAGAACGAACGAACAAATAAGAACGAAACGGATAAGAACAGAGAAGGGAATATTTATTTTTTTATTTTTTATTTTTTTGAGTTGGGATGAAAACAGAGACAGAGACCGAACGTGAAACGTGAAAAATAGAGACCGAAAGGAATTGCGAGCGCAATCGAAGAAACCGCTGAGACAGAAACAAAGCCTCAAGCCAAGGGCAGACACGGTAGCGTCCTACTACTAGTCCTACGCTTGGCGTCAGAATATGCGACACGAACTGTACCGACGATTCTGTACACAGGTATTCTGTACACAGGTATTCTGTACACAGGTACACACACAGGTATTCTGTACACAGGTATGAAAAACCAACACCAAGAATACTATTAGAGACACACCAATAGTTACATACACACCGAAAGAAAGATAAAGTCTCGACCTGTGGTAAAGCCGGTATTACGACAAAAACACAATTGTGAAAAGTTACTTATTAACTTCGAAAGCGTGCGCGCATGCACAGCTTTGAAGAGACGTGACGTCACGTGACTTCCCGAGACGAGAAGAGACGTGAAGAGACTTTGAAGAGATTTAAAACGTTAGACAAGTGGTCGATGTTCGGGGAAGTTAGGGGGAGAAGAGAAAATCTAAGAAATAAGCAATACAGCGAAGGAAAGAACTTAAATTCACAAAACACCTATGAACACCTATGGGCCGAGATAAACTAGGCCGCGCACGCGGTGGGACAGAAAAGGATTCAATTATACAAAAGTTTGCAGGAATTGCGAATCAACAGCAACTGGAAAACACCCTGCAACACATGCACAATAAAAAACGGGTAGAAATTGACGAATACACGAATGGAAAAAATTCTTTAACTTTTGCTGCCGTCCAGAGGTCGAACACGCTTCCTTGCTCCAGGGACCGGAAACGGAAGTGAGAAGTGAAACCAACTATTTTTGACCTCAAAAATAGTTGGTTTCCCAATTTAGGGACTCGATATGCAAATACTGTTGAACTTTTAAGTCAATCGGATGAAAAGTGACGATTTTAGAAATTAGACCTGAAGATGACCTTTGACCTTTGACCATAATCAATAGGCATCTCAGTTGTGACTCCCTCTACAACTTGGTAAAGTTTCATGATGATCGGTTTAGAATTGTCATCTGGATTCGATTCCCACCCAGCTTGGTATTTCAAGGTATTCAGGAGATTAGATCACGTGACATGAAATCATATCACTGTTGTGTACACTTCATGTAGGTAGTTTGACAAAACTTTCGCGATTACCCTTGTATATGATGTGTACAGGGGAAGAAGATGAAGTGAAGTGAGGCCTATCTTGCTGCCAGGTATGCGTAAGTAATAAATAGATGTTTGCATGTATGCGTAAGTAATAAATAGATGTTTGCATGTATGCGTAAGTAATAAATAGATGTTTCCTTATGTCTATCAGTTTGTATCGCCTACATGTCCTTAAAAGATCAGGTTGCATTGGTAACATACGTGGATATAATCAACCCCAGTTATTACTATATAAGGCTACTGTATGTTATCTTGTATCAAAGTCGCTGAGCTCGACAGGAGCTCGACAGGCCTGTCATTCATTGTGCTGCCATTTGCAACGTTCACTCCGACCAAAGTGCTCATGAGTTTTGATCCGGACCTTAAAGTGTTCACGGGTTTTGTTTCGGACCCTAGTGCTCGCGGATTTTGATCAATAAGTGTGCTGCTGAGTTGTAAGGGTCAAAAGGTGGCGCTGTTTCCATGAAGCTTCCCAGCAATCATTGCTATATGAACAGGCCCACAGACATGTTGGGTCTACTTCTTTTTTTTTTTGTGAATAGGTTGAGGTCCAGGGTTAGGTCATTGATCTCTATACTAACTGGATTCCAGATCACAGCAGACAATTTGAAGTCAATTTGCACCATCTTGGATCCCCCAGTTACAGGGATAGTTAACCTGGGGGTAATTAGATCCCTGCGCATGGAGGTAACTGGTCATTTTTTGGGGGTGGCGCAGGGTTAGGAATCGTCAAAGACGATGATGTCAAGGCAAATATTAAAATTATATATTGTCGCCCAAAATAGGTCCACGTCGACCTCACTGACCT
Source organism: Myxine glutinosa (assembly GCF_964187855.1). Classification (NCBI taxonomy): domain Eukaryota; kingdom Metazoa; phylum Chordata; class Myxini; order Myxiniformes; family Myxinidae; genus Myxine; species Myxine glutinosa. The sequence continues at coordinate 120,797,140 of NC_136266.1, read as the reverse complement.
GCCGATGGGACGGGGATTGGGACTGGGGATCAAATGATAAATATGAGGCAGGAGTACAGAAGGACATACATTCGTTTCGTTCTTTCTCCGACTCCTACCTTTCTCAATTATAATTTTATCATGAATGGTCTAACTTCTATAATAAAGGAAGGTGGCTTTTTCCATTTGAGATAGCACACCTTTAGATAGCAATACAAATACGAGGGTACGAGGAACAGAATGCATCCATATACATGAACAAAAGAGTCGTGTACGTTTCAAGACAGACAATTAACGGACAAGAAAGCGACACGCCAGTGAGGGAGTACGGAGAAAGTGGAAACACCCTCCCAAAAATACGCTGGAGCCAACATCTCCGATAGCTGACGAGCACAAACTCGAGTCACCGTCACAAAGCTCTCGCCGCAGCCTTGAGGCTTCATACCTGTGTACCCGGTGTCTAACCCCTTATTGCAAACAACTCCAAATAAATAGCCGAGTGTCGAATGAGAAACGGTTATAATTCATCAATTTGAGACATGGAGTTAGAGGTGATCCTAAAGCCGAAGTGTGTTTTCCTTTTCATCCTGTCTCTTCTGTCATGTTCTCGTTTTTGTGCACAAAATGTTGGCTCGTGAAACACTTATCGTTTCAGGTTTCATTTCGAATGTTTTGTGACCCAGAGACCATTCCGCCTTTCCGATGAACCACATGCAGGGATGACACCTCATCCGTTTTAGAGTCGCTTTCAGTCAATCATCATCATACTAAAATACGCCATTTCGTGTCTGTCTGTCTGTCTGTCTGTCTGATGAATTTTTGACGCCAATACATTCAGTCGTTACATATCCAATCTCAACCAAACTTGACAGGATGACGAATGTTACATCGTGAAGGTTGTAGCGCATTCATTTGCCCCCCTCCCAAAGAGGGTTTCTCCCCCGAGTGGGTTTTCCCCGTCATTGCCGTCAATGGGAGGCGTGTTGAGGTGTATGGCCATATTAAGTTAACTTTATCGTGGCTTTCCAAAGAAGAAGATTTATCGTGGCGTTTTTCCAAAGACGCTTTAACAAAATTAATGATAATCGCATATTGTTAATGTTATTACAAAACAATATTAATACTAATAATGTCCCACTTCCCCAAAGCGTTTTTCCTGGAGTGACAACGTGTAAATAGCTTATAGTTATATTAATGGCGTTTCCGTGGGAGCAATAGGAAGTAAAAATATTATAAACCACAAGCACGTATGCTTAGCTTTTTAAACAGTTGCTAATGCTCTCTATAACACTAAATTAAGAAATTTGGAGGAATCCCGACATCCGTGAAGTAAGGTTTACTTACAGAACTGAGCAAAGATCTACTGTACTCTATATAACCCACAAATGTTGGGTTAATAACATGGCCCTTTCTGCCGCTACCGTGGCATTTTTCATAGCGAACTTTTCAATATCTCTCCTGCTGTTTGATACAAAACTGAAAGGGAGATGCTCGGGTTGTGCTCCTTTACCAAGCAGCTAGCTAGCGCTTGACAAGCCAGCCGTTCCTTAACGGTTTTGAATGGAGTGCTTGCTCGAATGCTTAAACCACTTGGCGATCTCTCCACAAGAAACTTGCTAAATGAACACACCCAATGTTCTTGAGACCCGACCTTAGATCGACTGTAATCTACATACCCCAAAGAGGAATGACCCTTTTTCCGCTCCCGTCATGAGCGGGTGTACTAGTTTTAGAAATATACTCTTTCGAACTTGTATACAAATAAACCTTTTTCTACTTGACAGACCTGAACAGACCTTTTCAGACCTGAACACAGGTCATTGTGTTCTAGTACCCTGAGGACAAACTTACCATATTAACATTACTGATAATATTACATTCCTGCTCTAATATACAGTGGTGAGAAAAGGTTTGTGAACTCTTTTGGATTTTCTTTATTTCTGCATAAATTTGACCTAAAATGTGATCAGATCTTCATCTAAGCCCCAATAATAGATAAAGAAAGCCTGGTTAAACAAATAACACCACTAAAAAATCTCCTTTTTCGTTTATTTATTGAGCAGAATTATCCAACATTCAATTTCTTTATCGGAAAAAGTCTGTGAACCTCCAGGTTAATCAGCTCAATTAAGGGGGAAATTAGTCAGGTGTTCAAATCAATGGGATAACAATCAGGAGTGAGTTTGGGTTGCCCTGCCCTATATGGAAAACATAAACTTTATTCGTCACCATCAGAGTCTGGTCTTCACCACACAAGTTTGGAAAGTGTTGTTACCCGTTCAAAAGAGAATTCTGAGGACTCTGAAAAAGAGTTGTCGATGCTCATCGGTCTGGAAAGGGTTACAAAACCATTTCTAAAGATGTTTGGCTCCACCAATCCACTGTCAGGCAGACAGTGTACAAATGGAGAAAATTCAACACCATTGCTACTCTTTCCAGGAGCAGTCGTCCAATGAAAATCATTCCAAGAGCAAGGAGTACAATAATCCGGAGGTCACAAAAAACCCCATCATAACGTCTACGGATCTGCAGGCCTCTCTTGCATTACCTAATGTCAGTATTCATGAGTCCACCATCAGGAAATCACTGAACAAGAATGGTGTACATGGGAGGATAACAAGATGGAAACCACCGCTCTCCAAGAGGAGCATTTCCGCCCAACTCAAGTTTGCCAAAGACCACCTGGATGATCCAGAAGGCCATTGGAAGAATGTTCTGAAGACAGATGAGTCGAAAGTGGATATTTTTGGCTTAAATAAGAAACATTATGTTTTGCAAAAAACAAATGCTGCATTCCAACATAAGAACCTCAACCGAGAAGCATGGTGGTGGGAGTATCATGGTTTGGGGCTGCTTTGCTGCCTCAGGACCCAGATGGCTTGCCATCATTGACGGAACTATGAATTCTTTGTACTGAATTGAACTGATCTCGCGAGATCTCGCGAGATCTCGGAGACGGCGGCAGGGATTTTCGAAGCTCCACACGGTCTCCACGTTTTTCGAAGTTAAGTCTGTTCACAATTGTATTTTGTCGAAACTGTATTTATCTTTCGGTGTGTGAAGTTATTGTGTGCAACTTTGGTTGTTTCTCGGTGTTTCTCTTTCATAAATTGATCGTCTGTTTGCCGTGTCGCGAGCAAGGCCTTTGCCGCGTTGGAACGATTTGAAATCGAAGTTAAGTGATTGTTCCCATTTGTATTTTCGTTAAAACTGTATTTATTTATGGTGTTGTACGTATATTGTGTCCCGACGAAGATTTTTCGGTGCAAATCTTTCATACCTGTATTGAAAATCGTGTTAATTCGTGTCGTGTCTTGAGGCCTTGTACAGTGTGCACTGTACAACCTTGAGGCTTTGTTTTTCTCTCAGCGGTCCGTCGTTTGTGATCCAATAACTTTCGTTCTCTGTATTCCCAGTCTATTCACCTATAGCCTACTTCCTTGTGTAAATCTCAACTCAAAAAAAAAAAAAAAAAAAAAAAAACATTTCCTTCTCTGTTCTCATTCGTTTATTCATTCTTATTCGTTCGTTCGTTCTTCGACCACGTGTTTCTCCCCCATTTCCCCAGATAGTTTTTTCACTTATTAACCTTCAATGTTTACACTTTCCCCTCAAGTTATGTATTCCGTCATATTTTATAACACCTTTTTCTTCTTCTTCTTTAAAAGGCTGCTTTCGACTTGCTCACCAAATCAATTCATCCCAAAAAAAATATCCATCTCCTATAGTGCCTTTTTTCTACATTCCCTAAACTCTCCTGCACTCCATCCTCCATCCAGCGTCCTTAAACGTATTTTTAACTCGAAGGTCACAAGAAACTCATTTTGCAATAAATGTTCGTTTCCCATAAATCGTACACTTTCAAAAATCCAATCTCACCCCTCCCCTCCAAATCTTCCCCATAACCCCTCCCCTCCAAATCTTCCCCATCACCCCTCCCCTCCAAATCTTCCCCATCACCCATCCCTTTCAAATCTCCCCCCTTGCCCCCTCCCTCCTAAACTACCCCCTCACCCCTCCCCGCCAAGACGCCCCCTCGCCCCTCCCCTCCTAGACTCCTGCCTCACCCCTCCCCTCCAAATCTCCCCCATATCCCATCCCTTTCAAATCCCTCCCCTTGTCCCTTCCCTCCCAAACTCCCCCCTCAACCCTCCCCTTCAAATCTCCCCACCCTCATTGCTTCTCAATTTCCCCCCTCTCACTCCCCCTCCTCAAAGCGTCCTCCCCGCTTCTTCCCCCTTCAAACTCTCACCTCCATCTCCCCCAACCTTCTGCCTCGCTCTTCCCCCTCCTCAAATAACACCTCATTGTGGCTCACCCAATCACCATCAAACCTTTTGTCCGCCCCATCCTTCCCTTTCTCCGAGCTATTCTGAAATCTCTGACACACCTTCAACAGCTCTCCCTACCTCTTCCACCTCTTCCACATCTTACCCTACCCCTCCTCCCCCCGGTTCTGTATCTGATGCTCCCCCTTCCTCTTCATTAACGGTATGGACCTCAAACATCCGGGGCCTTCGTTCAAACTTAACTGATCTCTCCATGCAGGTTGCTTCTGTCAAACCAGACGTGATCTGCTTAACAGAAACTTTCCTCCTTTATGATGTCTCTGATTCCATAGTATCTCTCCCGGGCTACTCCCTCCTCCGGTATGATAGACCTGAGCCTCGTCCTGGAGGCGGGGTTGCTATCTTTATCAAAACCTCTCTTCCTCACTCGCCCTGCACTGCACTCTCTCCACCTCACCCCCAGGAATACCTCTGGCTACGGCTTCCCCTTCGCTCCCACCTCTTGTTCATATGTGTGTTGTACCGTCCACCAAACAGTGATGACTCCATCTACATCTGGCTGTCTGATGATATGGACCAACTTCTATCTACTCATCCCAACTCTCTCTTCCTCATATGTGGTGATTTCAACTGTCATCATGCCAGTTGGCTGGGTGTGGGTACCTCTCTCACCAGCCATGGCTCCTCAGCAAAGGACTTCTGCGACTCACTGGGACTGACTCAATCTGTCAATTTCCCGACCCGGATCTCAGTCAACGGAACATCTTCTCTTCTGGACTTGGTTATGACTAACTTCCCTGAAAATGTCTGTTGCTCTTCTTCTGCTCCGATCGGATCATCTGATCATGTCCTTGTTAAAGTGGACATCTCTCTGACCATCCTCAGGGAGCCTGCTCAGCGTCGACGAGTCTGGCATTTCACTCAGGCCAACTGGAACGGTCTTCAAGCAGCCATCAATCATCTGGACTAGTCTCCCATCTCTACCACCTCTGACATCAACTCATCCTGGGAATTCTTCCAAAGTAAATTGCTCTCTCTCATGCACAGATTTATCCCATCTCGTCTTCAGTTGTCATACCCTTCCTCCCGTCCATGGTACACAGAATCTTGTGGTGAGGCTGTTGCCCAGAAACAACTTGCCTTCGTCTCCTGGAAAGCAAATCCAACGGAAGGAAATCTCATTTCCTTTCACAAAGCCCGAAACAAGTGTGTGTCCACCCTCAGGAGAGCCAGGAAACAATATCTCTCCGTTCTCAAGACCGAACTCTCTTATCTGTCTCCCTATTCCAAATTCTGGTGGCGTCTGGTCAAATCCGTTTCTGGTGTTTGTTCCCCCTCCATCCCCTCCTTTACCTCAAACGGCTACACAGCTGATTCCGCACGTGAAAAAGCTGAATGCCTCAACTCTGTGTTTGCCTCTAAATCTTGTGTCCCAAACCCATCCCTCTCTGTACCCACCATACCCAGTCGTACCCTGCTGCTCCTGGACTCCGTGTCCTTTCCTCCTGACAAGGTGGAAAAGTTTCTGTCAACCCTCGACTCTGATTCTGCAACTGGACCCGACGGCATCAGCCCACGGGTCCTAAAATCCTGCTCTGCTGCTCTATCTCACCCTCTCTCTGTTCTCTTCACCCTCTCTTTTGCTCAAGGTCAACTGCCATCTGCTTGGAAATCAGCCAACATCACCGCTTTGCACAAAAAAGGTGCAAAGACAGATCCTAGCAACTACAGACCAATCAGCCTTCTCCCAATTATCAGCAAAGTCATGGAATCCATCATTGCTTCGGATATGAAATCTTTCCTCTTCTCCAATGGCTTGATCTCTGATCATCAATTTGGTTTCAGACCAGGTCACTCTACTCTGGACATGCTGCTTCTGCTGTCTCAACAATGGATGGAGGTCCTCAATGCCAAACAGGAAATTAGAGCTGTCTCCCTCGACATATCACGTGCCTTCGACACGGTCTGGCACCCCGCTCTGCTCACCAAACTCTCCTCCTTTGGTATCCATGGAAATCTCCACGCATGGCTGGCGGACTTCCTCTCCAGTCGTCGTCAACGTGTGGCCCTGAGTGGGTTTCTCTCATCTCCTCTTCCTGTTCAGGCTGGAGTTACCCAAGGCAGTGTTCTGGGCCCCATGCTTTTTCTGGTCTTCATCAATGATCTCTCTGACTCTCTCGAAAATCCTCTCTATCTCTTTGCTGATGACTCCACTCTCTGCCGCTCCATTCCTCTTCCCTCAGATCGGCAGTCTGCTGCCTCCTCACTCTCTGAAGACCTGGACAAAATCACAGACTGGTCAAACAAGTGGAACATGTCTTTCAATCCTGACAAATCTCACACTCTTACTATGTCTCTCCGAAAAGATCGACTGGACAACCCTCCCATCTACTTTCTCAACAATCCTCTCCAAGAAGTTCTGTCGCTCAAGATTTTGGGTCTCACTATCTGCCATGATCTTTCTTGGGAAAACCACATTTCCAAGCTGGCCTCCAAAGCCAGTCGCCGACTGGGCATCCTCCGTCGTGCGAAGTCCTTCCTCGGCACACCTGAGCTCCTCACCACATACAAGGCTTTCATCCGCAGCTCAATGGAATACTGTTCTCCCCTATGGGCCGGTGCTCCTGCCTCACACCTAGCTCGGCTTCACGCTGTTGAAACCAAAGCTTTCAGAATTATTGGAATCTCCCGCGATGAAGCTATCTCTGAGGGCCTTTCACTCACTCACCGCAGGCAGGTAGGTGGTCTTTCTGTCTTCTACCGACTCCTCTCCGGCCTTGCACCCCCAGCTCTCTCTGTGCTCTGTCCCCCAAATATTCCTTCAGGTCGCACAAGATCTGCCAGCAACCCTCTGATGGTTAAACTGCCGAAATCTCGGCTCTCTGCTCACCTTCACTCTTTCATCCCTCTTTTCTCCCGCCTCTGGAACAAACTCCCTCACTCCCTTCAATCCCACTCCTCCCTCCAGGTCTTTAAAACAGCTGTTCACCACCATCTCTTATCTTCCCCCATCCAAAACCTTGAGCTTTTCTACCCCCGCTAATTCACCCCAGATCCACCTTGTTTGAAATTCCAACTTCTTTCCTGGAAGTCCTGGCAGTGTCCATATGTTTTATACCTCTCCCACCGCCCCCTTCCCATGCCCCCCCCCCCCCAAAGCCCTCGCCCTCTCTCAGATCTCTCGATGTCTCCATGTCTCTCGGTCCCTGCTCTCAAATGTTGTGTTTGTGTCCTTCCCCCTCTCGCCCCATCTTGTCTACCGCTCCCGATGTTATATGTTTTATGTGTCGGTTTGTCTTTCTGTGTGATTAATGTTCGCTCTTTCACGAGCCTCGATCTTGCATACAAAAAAAAAAAAAAAAAAAAAATATATATATATATATTAAAAAAAATAATTCTGGATTGTACCGAAGGAGCTGCGCTCCAACGCGAGTCGAAAGAATTGACGCGACCAAAGACAGAATTCGTTCGAGTTGCTTTATTGAAACAAAACAGCTCAGGTATTCTCACAAAAGCCCGTTTATCGGGCAGCAATATATATACACATTTATGTCGGGAAGTTTGCCCGGCAAAAGCTATACCGGGCATGCCCGGGTGTCAAGGGCGAGCCTTGGAAAGGCGAGTCTGGACCTGCCCGGGCGTGTTTGGCTGCGGCCTGGCAAGTCGAGGCTGGGCGTGCCCGGGCGCTCTGGACGAGCACTGGAAAGGCGAGAGCGGGCATGCCCGGACGCTCTGGGCGAGCCCTGGAAAGGCGATAGCGGGCATGCCCGGACGCTCTGGGCGAACCCTGGAAAGGCGATAGCGGGCATGCCCGGACGCTCTGGGCGAGCCCTGGAAAGGCGATAGCGGGCATGCCCGGACGCTCTGGGCGAGCCCGGGAAAGACGAGACCGGGCGTGCCCGGGAGGTCCGGGCGTGCCCGGGAACAGTGAGTCCGGGCATGCCCGGGAGAGGCGCGTCTGGCCGTGTTCTGGCCGGTGCAATGCGATTGTGTGCATCCAGCGGTAACCGCTACACACGCCCCTCCAGAATCGACCTGCACCGGCAGGGTCAATTTAAGGGGGGTCCGGATGACCCGGCCGAAGCGACCCCTGGAGGGTCGTGGGGAGGGGTCCGACATGGTGGTGGGTGGTCGAGCGGGGGGAACTGTGGACGGGGGGCGGCCTCGCCGCGGAGGAAGGGCCAACCGTGGTGGTCGGTCGACGTCCATGTGCGCCGGTTTGAGGCAGTCCACAGAGATCCGGTCCGACCGGCCGCCAACGTCGACGACAAAGGACTTGTCGCCCCGTCGCAGGACCCGGAAGGGCCCGTCGTACGGCGGCCGGAGTGGCCCCCGGTGCGCGTCATGACGCACAAAGACGTACTCCGCTGTGCGAAGCGCTGGGGGGACGTAGGACTGGGGGCCACCGTGGCGGGACGTTGGCACGGGGGCAAATCGGCGGGCGGCCTCCTGGAGGTCCGAGCGCTGGTGTGCGGCGGACCAGGGACTGGTAGCGTCGGGCACGAACTCGCCCGGGACGCGGAGCGGCTGGCCGTAGACGAGCTCGGCGGCGGACGCCCGGAGGTCCTCCTTGGGGGCCGTGCGGAGGCCCAAAAGGACCCACGGCAACCGGTCAGTCCAACCGTCGTCCTGAAGGCCGGCCATGAGTGCGGCCTTCATGGAGCGGTGAAACCGCTCGCACAACCCGTTGGCTTGGGGGTGGTAGGCCGTGGTGCGGTGCAGCATGACCCCCAACGAGCGGGCGACCGCGCCCCAAAGTTCGGACGTGAACTGTGGGCCGCGGTCGGACGAGATGTCCGCCGGTGCGCCGAAGCGCGCGACCCAGGTGGCGATGAACACCTGCGCCACGTCGGCGGTGGTGGTGGAGGTGAGGGGCACGGCCTCCGGCCACCTGGTGGTCCTGTCCACCATGGTGAGCAGGTGGGTGAACCCCCGCGATGGGGGCAGGGGACCCACTAGGTCCACATGGACGTGGTCGAAACGCCGTGCAGGCACGGTGAAAGGTGCCAGCGGGGCCTGGGTGTGGGGTGGACCTTGGCCCGCTGGCAGGCCGTGCAGGCATTGGCCCAGTCACGGACGTTCCGTCGAAGGCCGTGCCAGACGAAACGTGCCGACACCAGCTTCTGAGAAGCTTTCCGGCCCGGGTGAGAAAGGCCGTGGATGGAGGCGAAGATGCGGCGCTGCCAGGAAACGGGCACGATGGGGCGAGGCTGGCCCTGGGAGACGTCGCAGAGCAGGACGGTGCCCGCGAAGAGGGTGTCGGCCAGGCGGAGGCCCGTGTCCGCCGGCCGGAGGGCCTGCACCGAGTTGTCGGTGATCTGGTCGGCCGTCATGAGCGCGAAGTCCACGCCGAGGTGGACCGCGTTCGCGCTGGCCCGAGAAAGACAGTCGGCCACAGCGTTGTCTTTGCCGGCGACGTGCCGGATGTCCGTGGTGAATTCCGACACGGCGGAGAGGTGGCGCTGCTGGCGGGCCGACCACGGCTCCGTGACTTTGGCCATTGCGTAGACCAACGGCTTGTGGTCGACGAAAGCCGTGAACGGGCGGCCCTCCAGGAGGTGTCGGAAATGGCGAACGGCCAGGAATAGACCGAGCAGCTCGCGGTCGAACGTGCTGTATTTTAACTCGTTCGGGCCGGAGCTGCCGGCTGAAAAAAGCGAGTGGCTGCCAAACCCCGTCCACCCATTGTTCATGGACGGCGCCCACCGCATAGTTGGAGGCGTCCGTAGTGAGGGCGATGGGCGCGTTGAGCACCGGGTGAGCCAGCAGCGTTGCGTCGGCGAGGGCCCGTTTTGCGCTCGCGAAGGCCGCGTCCATGGCCGCGGACCAAACGATGTCATGCTTGGCCGGCTTGCCCCGGAGGGCCTCGTAAAGGGGCCGCATGAGCTGAGCAGTGCGGGGCACGAATCGGTGATAAAAATTCACCATGCCGAGGAACTCTTGGAGGGCCTTGATGGAACGGGGACGCGGGAACGTGGTGATGGCCTCGACCTTGGTCGGCAGCGGCACGGCCCCGGTCTTGGTGATGCGGTGGCCCAAAAAGTCAACGGTCGTCATGCCGAAGTGGCATTTGGCCGGGTTGACAATTAAGCCGTGCTCGCTGAGGCGACCGAACAGTGTTCGGAGGTGGAGGAGGTGCTCGGCGCGGGACGTGCTGGCGACGAGGATGTCGTCCAGATAGACGAAAAGAAATGGCAGGTCGCGCAGCACGCCGTCCATTAAGCGCTGGAACGCCTGGGCCGCGTTCTTGAGGCCAAACGGCATCCTCAAAAATTCGAACAGGCCGAACGGCGTGATGACGGCCGTCTTCGGGACGTCGGCCGCCCGGACAGGTACCTGGTGGTATCCCCGTATCAGGTCAATTTTGGAAAATATGACCCGTCCCGCCAAACGGGCGGAAAAGTCCTGGATGTGCGGGATCGGGTACCTGTCGGGGGTGGTAGCGTCGTTGAGGCGGCGGTAGTCGCCACACGGGCGCCATCCGCCCCCCGGCTTTGGCACGATGTGCAGTGGTGAGGCCCACGCGCTATTGGAGCGCCGCACGATGCCGAGGTGCTCCAACGCGTCGAACTCCGCCTTTGCCACGGCGAGCTTGGCCGGGTCGAGGCGGCGGGCCCTGGCATAGACCGGCGGGCCCGTAGTGGGTATGTGGTGCTCGATCCCATGCCGCACTGCGACGGCCGAAAACGTCGGCCGTGTGAGGGCCGGGAATTCCGCGAGCAGGCGAGCGAACTCGTTCGCCGTCGGGAGGGCGCACGCCAGTTCGGTCGGCGTGGAGCTGCTCATCGTGCACGCCAGGGAGCTGAAGGTCTCGGCGTTGACAAGGCGACGACGTTTGACGTCGACCAGCAGCCCGTGCGCGCAGAGGAAGTCGGCGCCCAGCAAAGCCATGGGGACGCAGGCGGTCACAAAGGTCCACTGAAAGCGCTGGCTGCCGAAGCAGAGGGTGACGTTGCGCGGGCCGAAAGTGCGTATGGCCGAGCCATTAGCAGCGACCAAAGAGGGGCCGCAAACGGCGTCCCGCCTGTCCTGCTCGGAGGCGGGTATGACGCTCAGTTGGGCGCCGGTGTCACAAAGGAAACGCCGCCCGGACGCTTTGTCCCGAATAAAAAGCAAGTTGCCCTAGTGGCCGGCGCTCATGGCTGGGAATGAACGCCGGCCCGGCCGTTTCCCGACTTGCCGAAAGTGCACGGGGGTCGGCACGTCCGAGCCTTGTGTCCGAACCTGGCGTGGTAATAACACCACGCCTGGTCAGGTGGAGGCCCCGGCCGTCGTGTCGGAAGCGGTCGGTGCGGTGTGGCGGCCGCCAGTTTCACCGGCAGTTCGGCCTCCAACCGCGCAGGGCGCTCGGGCGTCGTGGGCGTCGCCTCGGACGGCGGCAGGCTCCAGGTAGCCGCGCTGATGTGTTGGCCCGCCGAGGGGATCTTATCGGCTTCCCTGGCGAGGGCGCGGGGATCGGTGATCGACGTGCCAGCCAGGGTGAGGCGTACCGGGTGAGGCAGCTGGCGAAGGAACAACTCGCGGAACAGAAAATCCGGAGAGTGCTCACCGAGCAACGAGAGCATATAGTCCATGCGCTCGGACGGGCGCGTGTCGCCGAGCTCGGGCAGGTCGAGCAGGCGCCGTGCGCGTGCCGCCGGTGAGAGGGTGAAAGCGTCGAGGAGGAGCATCTTCAGCGCGTCATGCTTGTCGGCAGCCGGCGGGTGCTCGAGGAGGCTCAGGGCGCGGGCCGCGGTGGCGGAACTGAGCGCTGCCACGACGTGGTGGAAGCGGGTGTCGTCCACGGTGATGCCTCGCAGGGCGAACTGGGAGTCCGCCTGGGCGAACCAAACAGCCGCGTGAGCCTCCCAGAAGGTAGGCAGTTTAAGAGTCACTGCCGTGTCCATGTCGGTAGGTCACCGGTGAAGGAGCTCCGCTCCAACGCGAGTCGAAAGAATTGACGCGACCAAAGACGGAATTCGTCCGAGTTGCTTTATTGAAACAAAACAGCTCAGGTATTCTCACAAAAGCCCGTTTATCGGGCAGCAATATATATACACATTTATGTCGGGAAGTTTGCCCGGCAAAAGCTATACCTGGCATGCCCGGGTGTCAAGGGCGAGCCTTGGAAAGGCGAGTCTGGACCTGCCCGGGCGTGTTTGGCTGCGGCCTGGCAAGTCGAGGCTGGGCGTGCCCGGGCGCTCTGGACGAGCACTGGAAAGACGAGACCGGGCGTGCCCGGGAGGTCCGGGCGTGCCCGGGAACAGTGAGTCCGGGCATGCCCGGGAGAGGCGCGTCTGGCCGTGTTCTGGCCGGTGCAATGCGATTGTGTGCATCCAGCGGTAACCGCTACACACGCCCCTCCAGAATCGACCTGCACCGGCAGGGTCAATTTAAGGGGGGTCCGGATGACCCGGCCGAAGCGACCCCTGGAGGGTCGTGGGGAGGGGTCCGACATGGTGGTGGGTGGTCGAGCGGGGGGAACTGTGGACGGGGGGCGGCCTCGCCGCGGAGGAAGGGCCAACCGTGGTGGTCGGTCGACGTCCATGTGCGCCGGTTTGAGGCAGTCCACAGAGATCCGGTCCGACCGGCCGCCAACGTCGACGACAAAGGACTTGTCGCCCCGTCGCAGGACCCGGAAGGGCCCGTCGTACGGCGGCCGGAGTGCCCCCGGTGCGCGTCATGACGCACAAAGACGTACTCCGCTGTGCGAAGCGCTGGGGGGACGTAGGACTGGGGGCCACCGTGGCGGGACGTTGGCACGGGGGCAAATCGGCGGGCGGCCTCCTGGAGGTCCGAGCGCTGGTGTGCGGCGGACCAGGGACTGGTAGCGTCGGGCACGAACTCGCCCGGGACGCGGAGCGGCTGGCCGTAGACGAGCTCGGCGGCGGACGCCCGGAGGTCCTCCTTGGGGGCCGTGCGGAGGCCCAAAAGGACCCACGGCAACCGGTCGGTCCAACCGTCGTCCTGAGGGCCGGCCATGAGTGCGGCCTTCATGGAGCGGTGAAACCGCTCGCACAACCCGTTGGCTTGGGGGTGGTAGGCCGTGGTGCGGTGCAGCATGACCCCCAACGAGCGGGCGACCGCGCCCCAAAGTTCGGACGTGAACTGTGGGCCGCGGTCGGACGAGATGTCCGCCGGTGCGCCGAAGCGCGCGACCCAGGTGGCGATGAACGCCTGCGCCACGTCGGCGGTGGTGGTGGAGGTGAGGGGCACGGCCTCCGGCCACCTGGTGGTCCTGTCCACCATGGTGAGCAGGTGGGTGAACCCCCGCGATGGGGGCAGGGGACCCACTAGGTCCACATGGACGTGGTCGAAACGCCGTGCAGGCACGGTGAAAGGTGCCAGCGGGGCCTGGGTGTGGTGGTGGACCTTGGCCCGCTGGCAGGCCGTGCAGGCATTGGCCCAGTCGCGGACGTTCCGTCGAAGGCCGTGCCAGACGAAACGTGCCGACACCAGCTTCTGAGAAGCTTTCCGGCCCGGGTGAGAAAGGCCGTGGATGGAGGCGAAGATGCGGCGCTGCCAGGAAACGGGCACGATGGGGCGAGGCTGGCCCTGGGAGACGTCGCAGAGCAGGACGGTGCCCGCGAAGAGGGTGTCGGCCAGGCGGAGGCCCGTGTCCGCCGGCCGGAGGGCCTGCACCGAGTTGTCGGTGATCTGGTCGGCCGTCATGAGCGCGAAGTCCACGCCGAGGTGGACCGCGTTCGCGCTGGCCCGAGAAAGACAGTCGGCCACAGCGTTGTCTTTGCCGGCGACGTGCCGGATGTCCGTGGTGAATTCCGACACGGCGGAGAGGTGGCGCTGCTGGCGGGCCGACCACGGCTCCGTGACTTTGGCCATTGCGTAGAGCAACGGCTTGTGGTCGACGAAAGCCGTGAACGGGCGGCCCTCCAGGAGGTGTCGGAAATGGCGAACGGCCAGGAATAGACCGAGCAGCTCGCGGTCGAACGTGCTGTATTTTAACTCGTTCGGGCCGGAGCTGCCGGCTGAAAAAAGCGAGTGGCTGCCAAACCCCGTCCACCCATTGTTCATGGACGGCGCCCACCGCATAGTTGGAGGCGTCCGTAGTGAGGGCGATGGGCGCGTTGAGCACCGGGTGAGCCAGCAGCGTTGCGTCGGCGAGGGCCCGTTTTGCGCTCGCGAAGGCCGCGTCCATGGCCGCGGACCAAACGATGTCATGCTTGGCCGGCTTGCCCCGGAGGGCCTCGTAAAGGGGCCGCATGAGCTGAGCAGTGCGGGGCACGAATCGGTGATAAAAATTCACCATGCCGAGGAACTCTTGGAGGGCCTTGATGGAACGGGGACGCGGGAACGTGGTGATGGCCTCGACCTTGGTCGGCAGCGGCACGGCCCCGGTCTTGGTGATGCGGTGGCCCAAAAAGTCAACGGTCGTCATGCCGAAGTGGCATTTGGCCGGGTTGACAATTAAGCCGTGCTCGCTGAGGCGACCGAACAGTGTTCGGAGGTGGAGGAGGTGCTCGGCGCGGGACGTGCTGGCGACGAGGATGTCGTCCAGATAGACGAAAAGAAATGGCAGGTCGCGCAGCACGCCGTCCATTAAGCGCTGGAACGCCTGGGCCGCGTTCTTGAGGCCAAACGGCATCCTCAAAAATTCGAACAGGCCGAACGGCGTGATGACGGCCGTCTTCGGGACGTCGGCCGCCCGGACAGGTACCTGGTGGTATCCCCGTATCAGGTCAATTTTGGAAAATATGACCCGTCCCGCCAAACGGGCGGAAAAGTCCTGGATGTGCGGGATCGGGTACCTGTCGGGGGTGGTAGCGTCGTTGAGGCGGCGGTAGTCGCCACACGGGCGCCATCCGCCCCCCGGCTTTGGCACGATGTGCAGTGGTGAGGCCCACGCGCTATTGGAGCGCCGCACGATGCCGAGGTGCTCCAACGCGTCGAACTCCGCCTTTGCCACGGCGAGCTTGGCCGGGTCGAGGCGGCGGGCCCTGGCATAGACCGGCGGGCCCGTAGTGGGTATGTGGTGCTCGATCCCATGCCGCACTGCGACGGCCGAAAACGTCGGCCGTGTGAGGGCCGGGAATTCCGCGAGCAGGCGAGCGAACTCGTTCGCCGTCGGGAGGGCGCACGCCAGTTCGGTCGGCATGGAGCTGCTCATCGTGCACGCCAGGGAGCTGAAGGTCTCGGCGTTGACAAGGCGACGACGTTTGACGTCGACCAGCAGCCCGTGCGCGCAGAGGAAGTCGGCGCCCAGCAAAGCCATGGGGACGCAGGCGGTCACAAAGGTCCACTGAAAGCGCTGGCTGCCGAAGCAGAGGGTGACGTTGCGCGGGCCGAAAGTGCGTATGGCCGAGCCATTAGCAGCGACCAAAGAGGGGCCGCAAACGGCGTCCCGCCTGTCCTGCTCGGAGGCGGGTATGACGCTCAGTTGGGCGCCGGTGTCACAAAGGAAACGCCGCCCGGACGCTTTGTCCCGAATAAAAAGCAAGTTGCCCGAGTGGCCGGCGCTCATGGCTGGGAATGAACGCCGGCCCGGCCGTTTCCCGACTTGCCGAAAGTGCACGGGGGTCGGCACGTCCGAGCCTTGTGTCCGAACCTGGCGTGGTAATAACACCACGCCTGGTCAGGTGGAGGCCCCGGCCGTCGTGTCGGAAGCGGTCGGTGCGGTGTGGCGGCCGCCAGTTTCACCGGCAGTTCGGCCTCCAACCGCGCAGGGCGCTCGGGCGTCGTGGGCGTCGCCTCGGACGGCGGCAGGCTCCAGGTAGCCGCGCTGATGTGTTGGCCCGCCGAGGAGATCTTATCGGCTTCCCTGGCGAGGGCGCGGGGATCGGTGATCGACGTGCCAGCCAGGGTGAGGCGTACCGGGTGAGGCAGCTGGCGAAGGAACAACTCGCGGAACAGAAAATCCGGAGAGTGCTCACCGAGCAACGAGAGCATATAGTCCATGCGCTCGGACGGGCGCGTGTCGCCGAGCTCGGGCAGGTCGAGCAGGCGCCGTGCGCGTGCCGCCGGTGAGAGGGCGAAAGCGTCGAGGAGGAGCATCTTCAGCGCGTCATGCTTGTCGGCAGCCGGCGGGTGCTCGAGGAGGCTCAGGGCGCGGGCCGCGGTGGCGGAACTGAGCGCTGCCACGACGTGGTGGAAGCGGGTGTCGTCCACGGTGATGCCTCGCAGGGCGAACTGGGAGTCCGCCTGGGCGAACCAAACAGCCGCGTGAGCCTCCCAGAAGGTAGGCAGTTTAAGAGTCACTGCCGTGTCCATGTCGGTAGGTCACCGGTGAAGGAGCTGCGCTCCAACGCGAGTCGAAAGAATTGACGCGACCAAAGACGGAATTCGTCCGAGTTGCTTTATTGAAACAAAACAGCTCAGGTATTCTCACAAAAGCCCGTTTATCGGGCAGCAATATATATACACATTTATGTCGGGAAGTTTGCCCGGCAAAAGCTATACCTGGCATGCCCGGGTGTCAAGGGCGAGCCTTGGAAAGGCGAGTCTGGACCTGCCCGGGCGTGTTTGGCTGCGGCCTGGCAAGTCGAGGCTGGGCGTGCCCGGGCGCTCTGGACGAGCACTGGAAAGGCGAGAGCGGGCATGCCCGGACACTCTGGGCGAGCCCTGGAAAGGCGATAGCGGGCATGCCCGGACGCTCTGGGCGAGCCCTGGAAAGGCGATAGCGGGCATGCCCGGACGCTCTGGGCGAGCCCTGGAAAGGCGATAGCGGGCATGCCCGGACGCTCTGGGCGAGCCCTGGAAAGGCGAGAGCGGGCATGCCCGGGAAAGACGAGACCGGGCGTGCCCGGGAGGTTCGGGCGTGCCCGGGAACAGTGAGTCCGGGCATGCCCGGGAGAGGCGCGTCTGGCCGTGTTCTGGCCGGTGCAAGGCGATTGTGTGCATCCAGCGGTAACCGCTACAGTACCAGCAAATTATGCAGGGGATTCTCAGGGCATCCGTCAGTGAGCTGAAGCTTAACAGAAAGTGTGTCATGCAGCAAGACAACGATCCTAAACACACAAGTAAATGTACAACAGAATGGCAGAAGAGATTTTGCATTTTGATTCAAAGTCCAGACCTTGACCCAATTGAAATGTTGTGGCAGAACGCCAGGACCTGAAGCGAGCAGTTCATACAAGAAATCCCACAAAAATCTCTGAGTTGAAACAGTTCTGTAAGGAGGAATGGGACAAAATTCCTCCAAGCCGATGTGCAGGACAGATCAGGAGTTGCAGGAAACGTTTGGTTGATGTTATTGCTGCTCAAGGTGGTGCCACCAGTTACTGAATGTGAAGGTTCACATACTTTTTCTGACAAAGAAATTGAATGTGGATCATTTTGCTGAATAAATAAATGAAAAAGGAGATTTTTTGTGTACTATTTGCTTAATCAGGTTTTCTTTATCTATTATTGGGACTTAGATGAAGATCTGATCACATTTTAGGTCAAATTTAGGCAGAAATACAGAAAATTCTAAAGGGTTCACAAACTTTTTCTCACCACTGAATGGGGCACTGCATCAGAGACACAATCCCACCTCACAAATGACGAGGCCATCACAACAAATGAATGCCAAAGTAATGATGGATTTATTTTAGAGTTAGGCCATGGAGGTAAAGATTGTGTCCTAAAGTGGATGTGCAATCCAAACGTTCAATGAATAAAGTGAGTCCGAGACACCCAAACGTAAACCCGAAGGTTCTACCCCACTTGTCTGAATGAATGGCATGCCACAGCTTGAAATGGAAAACGCAGAGCATGATGGGTAAATGCCAAATGTTGAACTGTGAACTTTGATCTGTGTCTTTATGCACTTTGGGGAGTGCATGGTCTTTGACAGAAACAAAGGCTTTTTTTAAGACGTACCTTTACAGCTGCAAATACACGAGTCGTTTATCCTATCGAGTCTAAGGAGTCGATCCTATCCTTTTAGGAACTGATATTCTGATTGAATTCCTAATTATTTACAAAAAATTCCAAAATAGAGGTTAGAATAAAAGTAGGTTCTCTTTAAGAGACCTTTGAAGTTGCAGGCAAGCAGATTGCTTTCTCAAGATGGAAGGCTCGACCCAAATAAGAGGAATGTTTGGTCACTTCGTAAGGCTCGGAACAAGCGAAGGAAGCCAGAAAACATCATCTTGCAAATCTCAAGGCTGAACTCTCCAAAGGGTACCCTTCCTTCAAGACATGTTGGTACATTGACAACCCCTTCTCTGGTGTACATGCTCCCCCTCCATTCCTCCAAATTATCAAAGGGAATCACCGCAGACTCTGCTCGAGATAAGGCAGAATGTCTCAACTTGGAATTTCCTAAATGTAACAACAACAACAACAACTGTGAAAGACGCACACACACACATGACATCTATTTCATAGATAAAGCTGGTCCTCCCAACAACTAGAATCATTAGTTTAACTGTAACGATTATTCCAAGTGCATCGGGTTTCAATTTAAAGGGTTTTATAAGTTACACTCACTTTAAAACACCAATACTTTATTACTCCCGTACTGGTTTCACCAGAAGAGATTATAGGTTTGCTCTCCGTCTGTCCGTCCGTCCATCCATCCCACCTGTGGTTTTGCACAATTTTTTCCCAAACCCTTTAACATATTCAACTGAAACTTGATACATGTCTTTATTATGACAAGTTACAGAACAATTTCCCACAAAGTTATGCCCTTTTTCGACTGAGAAAATATCACATCGGAAGGGGGCATGTATTGCAAAGCAAAGCAAATTTAGAGTAAGCTCCTGTTTTAGTAGGAAACTTCTAAATAGTTGTGTGTCTAAAGTAAGAACTTCAGTCATTTGCAAGTGATTGATTGATTTTCTGAGTGTCCATATCATCAGTTGGGTTCCATTCCTCATTGCGATTTCGACCATTTTTTAGCAACATTCTCTCCAAACAATTTTTTGTCCATAAACTATGCGTCCAGGACTGCAATTGCGCGCACTCGAGCCATATGGTGCGCACTTTTAATGTTTCAGGGGCAGACATTAAATGTTCATTTGAATCTGTTAGTAACAGTGTTTGATCATAAACATTATCTTCCAGGTTTAGGGAGGAAAAAATAAAATTATGGCAAGATATGCAAAAATAATATTTAATAGTATGGCTCAATGAAGCAAACTTTCCAAAACCATTATCACATTGCAATGTAAGTTTCATGTAATTGCGGCAATTTTCTTGACAAAAACTCACTTTGTGACACAAATTAGAGCTCGGAATTCCTTCGAGTGAGAGGAAATTACCGAATGCTTGAGGTCGCTGCTTTTATAAGCAATCGAAAGAAAAGAAAGCGACGGCAACATGAAAACTGTATTTTCTCAAGTACATTTGAGACACGTATAAAAGTGTAATGCATGGGTAGACTTTCAACTCCATGAAATGGAGACAGGCTTTTAAATGCGTATACCAAATGATATTAGAGTAGTTAAAACTTGGATCGAAGCATTCCTGGAAAATCTGTGCAGCGACCCGACGGATAGCTTCCAGATCACGGAAATTACATTACCGAAGATGAAAATGCCACACAACCGTAACACCCTCGCATAATCGATGCTTCGTTAAATGTTTGGTGTGTTCCTATCTAAAGATAACTCTACCCAACATGCAGCCTCACCATATGCATTAATAACACGTCTATAAAAGCCAAAAGTCTGTTGTCATGTCATGGAGAAGGTCAGAGTTTTTTTTTTTTAGTATAGTAAGTCGAGGCTCGTGTAAGAGCAAACACATATGTCATGTAATAGAGGGAGCAGGAGACAATGGGGAGAGAGAGAGAGAGGGAAGCACAATAACAGTAGAGAATGGGAACATCAGGAGATCTGTGGAAAGGAGAGGGCTGGGGTGGGGTATATGGGATAAACAAGATGGACACTACAGGGGATTTCAAGAAAGAAAACAGGGAATTTGAAGGATGTGATGTGAGTGAGTGAAAGGCCCGCGGAGTTAGCTTCATCGCGGGAGATTCCAATGATTCTGAAAGCTTTGGTTTCAACAGCGTGAAGCCGAGCTAGGTGTGAGGCAGGAGCACCGGCCCAGAGGGGAGAGCCGTATTCCATTGAGCTGCGGATGAAAGCCTTGTATGAGGTGAGAAGCTCGGTAGTGCCAAGGAAGGACTTCGCACGACGGAGGATGCCCAGTCGGCGACTGGCTTTGGAGGCCAGCTTGGAAATATGACTTTCCGAGGAAAAATCTTGTTGGTTTTGTGAACTGGTTCTGGTTCCATATTTTGCCTCCACCGTGAAATTAAAAAAACCCGTAATGACACCTTTGGCAATGTGTTCGTGCACACTTAAAACTTTTATTTGGTTATTCGGATGGTCTACCCGAATTGTGTCTTCTATAAAGCTACCACTCCACAGGCAATAGAGGTAAGATAAACTTAAGGTATTTAGAGTAATGTGAGACTCCAAGTCCTGTCGGAAAAGGTGGAGCAATATGCTCTGCTCTATCTAATCTCCTCAATCCCAGTAATATGGTTGTTTAGTATTCTAAATGTGCACACCAGAGGGTTATTGGCTGAGCATGGTAGGCAATTTCAGATGATAGTGTATTTTGAAAGATTGGTAATTGTTTTCCTGGAACAAGGTGGTGTTAACGTAAGATGCAACCAGGTACCTATTGCACATGCCAATGGAGAGGAAATACAACAAAAATAACAAAACAATAATGAAATAAATAAAGCTGGCAGGCTTCATTCATTTATTAATATCATATGCAGCCAGTGGCCGCTGGTTGCGTCATTGCTGGGAGTGCGGCTGTACCTCTGACGATGATTCGTCCTGCCAGGAAAACACCAGGATGACAGTTTACAGCTAGGCCGGGATCCAAACCGAGTTTGGACGGTTCAGAAGTGAGTGTGCAAACCTCTAAGCCATCCTGCCAGCCCCAGTTGACAGGTGCTCTGGCCTGTTCGCGATACTATGTTAACAACCAGAGAGGGCAGGGTTAGCTCGGCAACAAAATTCACTTTTACATGCAATGCCAGAAAAAGACAAATGTAGTGACTGGCAAATCATAAAAATCATAGTGACCGGGCAAGGTATATCATAAAAAACGTGACAGTAGTTTATTAAATCACATACTCTTTTTCCACTTTACCGCCATCTGTTCTCAGAATGCTTATGTAAGCCAGAGATTTCTGTCCTGGGAATTTAAACTGGATGTGCATATAATCTTCCACTCCTAACTGACCCCGCAACACATTATGATTGCAAGAAATACAATCCGTTGAGACCCTTCACAGCTGAAATATGCTTGAAATATTTGCGATTTAGCGATTTATCATGCGATCCGTTCAGTCACCTGCTGTGAACCCATTCATTACCCTTCATATTAGGCCTGGATGTTTGTAAGATGAGATGCAAGAAAGAGTGATAAATGTTGCTCAAAGCACGTTTCTTCTTTTAAACCAGGAGCAAGTTAGTTCATCAATGGCTCCAACGTGCAATATGTTTCTGGTTTGTTGCTCTCCCTATATGAGCATGACGTCACATATTCCTGTCCTTGTAACATCTGATGACATCTGTAGGGATGACGAACCTGACGAGTTGCATTGAGACAACTTATGTGTGAGAGAAGATCATATTCAGTTTTTAAAAGATCACAAAACCTATATTCCGTTCAGGAATAAATATCCGACGTGCCCCAGATTCCTGCTCATGGGATTTTCATTGATGCCCATGATTTTAGCTTCCGAACCGATCACAAATGTGACACGAGATGCGGAGGGTCCAGTCCGCAAGAGCAGACTCGTGCTCTGTTTCTTGGCTGGAAGACTTTGTAATACCTGCGAAGATATAAAGGAAGGACTTTGCCAAGCAAAATACACCTTGTCAGCATATGAATTGGGGAGACCAGCTTTTAAATGTGTTTTGCTCAAGAAAATTAATATCAGATGCTGGGATCAAGGAGTTAGAGAGACAGCAATTCCTTCAGTGGTTGATGTCAGAAGGTGGTAATTTTTTCCTGATGGTTCATCTGGAAGGATATAATAAGTATATGGTGATGGTAGGGGTGGTGGTGCTGAAGCAAGCTCATGCTCTTGACAGGGCATCAGGACATCACGACAAGTGGAGAATGCTTCTGTGGCTTAATAATAATTAAGCTAAATAAAAAATAAATGAACAAAATTAAGCAACAACATTTTTGAGGCTTCTGTTGGTTTCATTATATGCTAATTTAAAACGTATTCATATTTTGGTTGATCATGTTGATCTGCACATTCCATAAACAAACAGGATGTCAGTGGAGTCCAAAGTTAAGTTGTTGTGCAAAAAACAACATGGCTGTCTGAAGTAAGAATGCAAATTGTTAACGACACCAGTGTACATGAAATTTAGCAAAGAGCAGACAAAATACACATGGATAAACTAGATCAGCAATAGCTAGTTAGTGGCAGATAAACAAAGGGTCCAGGTGAGCTCAAACCATATCGATAACAAGAAAGAGCAATCAGAGATTGCAGACCCTCGCCAGGACGTGTTTGTGAGGTGTATTTTATGGTGTGTTTTTGTACATTCTTTCATTATTTTGTACAACCCCACTTTCATCAGACACATGTGACACATTATGTCCTCTTTATAAAACTGAATTCAGTATTGTATTTTAAATATACATATATATATATATTTTAATGAGGCTGTCTTCGGGGTCTTTTGAGTCCCCGGGGTCTTTTGCATCCTCTGAGCCTTTTGGGTCCTCGGGGTCTTTTGGGTCATTGGGGTGTTTTGAGTCTTCTGAGTCCTCAGGGTATTTTGGGTCCTTTGGTTCTTCATGGTATTTAAGGATCTTTAGGTATGTTGGGGTCTTATTGGTTGGGCTAAGGGGTCTTGAGGGGTCTTAAAGGTTCTTCAAAGGTCCAATGGGTCTCTCAGCAGTCCAAAGTGTCGAAAGGTACAGTACATTCTGATAGTACATAATTAATAGACGTATGTGATTAATAGACAGGATACCACTGACTTCAAACAGTACATAATTTATATGTTGAAAACTCACATGGCTGGAAAAGATAATATAGCAGAGTTTATTCTTCTTCAAACAATAACAACTTCTGGCTGCCAGACCGTAAGACCAATCATATTGAAATTTTAAACATGTGTTCCACTTTACGACAACTACATTACTTTGAAGTTTCACATCTATCAATGAAGTGGTTCAAGAGATATCATTTAAAAAAGATTTTCGTTCAATCCAACCATGTGACATATGAATTATTCAAGGGCAGCATGTTATGTATACACAAGGCATGGGGAATATATGTGTGAAGTTTATGTTCGATTTGTTCAGCCGTTCTAGAGGAGTGGCTTTTTAAAGTTTTATTCTTCAAAAAATTATCGCTGCCAAACCATGTGACCTATGATGTCATTGTCGCGGAACTTTTTGGGTATGCCATCATGCATGTAATGTTTTGCCTCGATCTGTTTAGCTGTTTCGGAGAAAAAGGTTTTTTGGTGGTTTTAAGGCTTTTCTGTTAAAACAAAAATGGCGGCCAAACCAGGTGACCCATGGCGTCATTTTTTTTTTCTCCACCAATTTATCCCTAGATGATACTCAAGACATTTTATCTTCATCGGATCAAGTTTTGTGCTTGTCAAATTATGACATCATAATGGATGCAACTATGACATCATTAACATATGTTATTCCCCATGGAGAGTTCTTTACAATGAGCCATGTCTCAATTTTTTCTACGCAGCGCTTTCGAAGATATAAAGGTGCAAAGTTTTTTGGTTTTTCCAAGATGGTGCCCGGACCAGATAACGTATGTCATCATTATCATTTTTTAAATTCTAAAGGTGGAGGTGCACCCATGGTGAATATTTCCTGTCAATCGGACCAACGGTTGCAGAGAAAAGCATTTTTATTTTATGCGGACAAACAGACAAACAAACAGACAAACTAACGGACTCAAATGCAATACCCTCTCCTCTGGCGAGGGTAATAATAAATGACTGTGTGTGTGTGTGTGTGTGTGTGTGTGTGTGTGTGTGTGT
This sequence comes from Myxine glutinosa, assembly GCF_964187855.1. Lineage (NCBI taxonomy): Eukaryota > Metazoa > Chordata > Myxini > Myxiniformes > Myxinidae > Myxine > Myxine glutinosa. The sequence goes on along the minus strand of NC_136266.1, from coordinate 120,772,938 downwards.
GTGTGTGTGTGTGTGTGTGTGTGTGTGTGTGTGTGTGTGTGTGTCCTCCATAACTCCAAAACCATTAAACTTGTGACCTGAAACTTTGCATGCATATTAAGGGAATTCCAAGAGAGTGCATGATTGAAAACTGTGTGTTTGCGTAAATTTAAACACCACTTTTGAAGATAATTAATCTGGTGCTCATGAAAAAACAAAAACAGGCTTACCCTCGGTCAGCCTGCTTTCCCCTTGCAGGGATCTGAAGCCGCCATTTTGTTTCGGCCTGCTCAACAATCCCTTGACTTGGAACCACGATGTACCCTCATGGACTAATTCAAATATATAACCAAAATCTGCCTTTGGATTTGAGAATCGGATGTGGACTAACTAAGGGTCAAAATCTGGAGTGAAATCTGAAAATTTAAAGGAATTAACAATTCTTATAACGAAGCATATTTACGTATTTACTATAAGCAAGCAAGGCTGTAATCCTTCTTTCTCCATATTTAGAAAAGAAAATGTGAAATTACCAAAGCTTTAAACTGAACTTTTTCTACTGTTCAGACAATTATATTGAGTGAAGAAAAGATGAAGGAATGTGCCAAAAGTGTAACTTAATTGAGTGCAATGAAAATAATTAACCAGCAGGATTGCTGCGGAGGTTCCCATGACGATGGCTGGTTTCTCCATGGAGGAAATCATCCGGAGCTAGGGAGGCAAAAATAAATAAAGTCAAGATCAAATTAAAATAATGACAGGGGGATTAAGAGTAAAGGAAGGGACAAGTGAACTACAAAGTCAAGAGAGAATTAGAAAATATTGTAATGATATTTTAATTTACTTTTTGACAAATTCCACTCAATATTTGAGGTGTTGCTCTCCCCTCCCCTTCCTTGCTTGCCCCCTTTCTCCTCTATCTCTCCTTGTCCTGCTCCCAACCCTCCCCTCTTCACACCCCCTCTCTCCCGGTGTGTATAGCGATGTGTGGTGAAAACCACATGAGTACATGCATCCATCATAAAGTGTGTCAACGTTGCAGGTTGCTGGTGGTGGTGTGATGGTGTGGGGTGTATTTTCATGGCACACATTGGGCCCTTGATAAAAGCGGAGCAACGTTTGAATGCCACAGGATATCTGAACATCATTGCCAATCAGGTGCATCCCTTCATGGCCGCAGTGTATCCATCTGCAAATGCATTTCTTCAGCAGGATAATGCCCCATGCCACAAGGGTAGGATTGTCCAGGAATGTTTCCACGAACATGACTTACTGCAGTGGCACACCCATTCAACAGATCTCAATCCAATTGAGCATCTGTGGGATGAGATGGAACGAGCTATTTGGAGTAGAGATCCACGAACAGCCACTAAAGGGTAGTGTAGTAGTATCATATATGGTTCTAAATATATTAACAACCAAGGTTGTTAATTTGGAACATTCTGTATACTTGAAAACTGAAGAACACAAATCGCCTTACTTGAACAGAATGTCATGACGTCATGACAACCAATCAAATTTGCTGCTTGTACACCTTGCCCATGTCCTTGTTTCTGAAGTGCAGGATAAGTTGTTATACGAACTCTGTAGTTTACTCTGTGGACAAGATGCATCAACAAGAATGAAGACCAAGTCTGAGGTAGAAATATCTAATGTATTATGGGGAGTGAAAGAGTCCTTCCTTTTTATGCCTCTGCCCCCGAAGGTGGCCAGAGGCATTATATTTTCTGGTTGTCCGTCCGTCCATCCATGTCTGTCCGTCCATCCATCCGTACGGGCTAAACCTCGTTTTTCTCAGCAACCACATGTCCAATTAGACGAATCTTTCAGGGTAGGAGTGACACCCATGCAGAATGTTTTTATGATAATTGTGACGTCATCGGTCACGTGGTATGGCAGCCATCTTGGATTAAACGCAAATAATTAAAAATATATTTATAGGAAACCACTGAATGGAAAAAATTGAAACTTGGTACATTGTCAAGAACTCCCAAAGGGGAACAAAAGTATGATAATGATGACATCATCGGTGAAGTTATCACCTTATCTATCGTTATCTATTGTTATCACCTCATCAAATGAATGCTTGAGGAAGCTCAGAGGTTTTCAGCAAATAAGACGCCGCTACACTTTTTCACTCCGTTCCGCATCATTGTCACATTACACCTTGATTCATTCACCACGATTCGCTTGCGATTTTGCTACCGAGCTTCAACATTGCAAATGCCGTTACAGATTTAGTTATTTGATCTTTTGAAAACTACCTTCCTATTCGGATTTTAGGAGATGTGCGAAAGTTTCCGCAGCTTAAGAAATCTGCTTCTTTTTTTTTGTCATTTCTATTTAAATGCGAATTCTCAGATTATTCACAACAATCTTCAATTTTGAAAACATCATTTCCTTGAGAAGTAAACTGGGCTGTCTCACATCCATGACAAAGTTGAGTTAAGGTGTCACAAACTGATATTTCTGATCAAGTAAAGCTTTGGTGTTGATGGCAATTTCCACCAAAATGTTTGATATTTGTTGATCGTGGGAAGTGAATTGATTTTAAATGAGAAACTGAACTTCGGACACATTTGTATCATGGGTATAGTGTTGTTGGTGGAGCCGCTTTTCGACGCAAGGGCTTATGTTTGTGAAAAGTGAAATGGACTGAAGAGCTGTTTCCTTCTCTTTGCAAATAACAAATACAATTGTGAGAATTGGTAACAAAGTAAAACATATTAATTACACACAGTTATTATAGATTTTAAATCCCACATTGTTATATACATTTTCCGTTGATCTAAAATCATGGAAGAGGTTGTGGGTAAATCACATGCCAGAAAAATACATTAGTATACAATGGAATACCTCAACATATGCATTACAAGAACATTGGTAAATCATGGACAAGTAGAGCAGCAATCGGTAGAGCGCATACCTCCGCCAGGCTGAACACGAACAGTTTACGTTTTCTATCCCAATGATAGGCCAGATCTCGATTCGGACATGAACCAAAATCTAATCGCCTTGTTATTGTCACCTAACCAACTCCTCCACCTAGTTTTGTCATAACGCGTCCATAACTTTTTGAGATATCCTGCTATATATCGTTTTTGGTCCGGTCACTCATCGGTGAAGAATCACTGAAAAATTCTCAGATCTACACCTGGATCCGGCTCTTCACCAAAATCGAATCATTTCGTCCTTGTCACATGCACAACCTCTCCACCAATTTTCGGCTAAATCCGTCCACAAGTTTTTGTGATATCCTAGCTGTTCTCAAACAGACAAACAGACAGGGGTGAAAACATAACCTCCATCCATCTTCGATGGCGCAGGCAAATATATATTATACATCTGATTGAACCTGGGTGTTCCCAGCATCATAAACCATTGTGCAATGTTATGGATGCCAAGAAAATAACACTTATGACATATTGAAACACACTAGATATTTTGACACACCCTCTCACTCCCCACATATGCTCCATAATGTTTGCGCCAGAATCTTAGACATCAAACTCAACATCGATTTCAAACCCTATCTTCTCAATGTCTACGGAACTCCGAGGGCCTTTCACTCACTCACCGCAGGCAGGTTGGTGGTCTTTCTGTCTTTTACCGACTCCTCTCCGGCCTAGCTCTCCCAGCTCTCTCTGGGCTCTGTCCCCCTAATATTCCTACAGGTCGCACAAGATCTGCCAGCAACCCTCTTCTGCTGAAATTACCAAAATCAAGACTCTCTGCTCACCTTCACTCCTTCATTCCTCTTTACTCCCGCCTCTGGAACAAACTCCCTCACTCTCTTCAATCCCACTCCTCCCTCAAGGTCTTTAAAAGAGATGTTCACCACCATCCAAAACCATGATCTCTTCTACCCCCGTTAATTCACCCCAGACGCACTTTTTTTTTGAAATACCGACTTCTTTCCTGGAAGTTCTAGCAGTGTCCATGTGTTTGATACCTCTCCCCCCCCCCCCTCCCTTCCCATGCCTCCACCCCCCAAGCCCTCTCCCTCCCACAGATCTTCCGATGTCCCTGTTCTCTGCTGTCATACTTGTGTGCTTCCCTCTCTCTCCCCATCTTGTCTCCCGCTCCCTTTATTGTATGTTTTGTTTGTCCGATTGTTTTTTTTGTGATTGATGTTAGCTCTTACACGAGCCTCGATCTTGTATACAAAAAAAAAAAGAAAAAAAAAAAGTGGCATACCAGCTAAAAATGTTTTCATCGAATTCCTTATCCTAAAAATCTGAAATTGCATGCACATGATCTATGACCCATTTGTTTTGAAATATTAAATTTATGACATCATCGGTCGCATGGTTTGGCAGCCATAATGGATTAAACCTAAAACCTTTAAAAAAAAATCTTCTCCCAAACCACCAAATCGATTGACTCAAAACTTTACAAGTGTCTTTGACGAGGCATGGCGATTAAAAGATGATCACAAAAACATCATGGGTCACATGGTGTGGCAGCCATATTGGATTGAAGGAAAATATTAAATAACTATATCTCTGAAACCACCTACCCTATTGATGCGATATTTTGCAAATATCATCTAACACCACTGGTGCAAATCGTTTGAAAATGATGATGTTGTAGGTCACGTGGTTGTGCATCCATATTGGATAGAAAAACGAACCTTATCTGATCAACACTAAACTTCACAAACGTGATCCCCTACCTATATACAGTTACGTGAAAAAGTAAGTACACCCCATGGAAAGTTTTGACTTTCAACATATTTCAACATACTGCTATTTGATCTTCATTTCAACAATATTGATAGATAAAGGTGATATAATATAACAAATATCATGTAACATTTGCATTTTGTAGTCCATTGTATAATTTAAATCAACATAAATGCAAATTCCGCATGTGGAAAAAGTAAGTACACCCCTACATTTATCACTACTTCAAATACCTAAAATTAGAATCAGGTGCATCAGCTCAGGTGCAAATGATTAGAACATCGTTAGAGAGGATCTTGGAGGACCCTGTCTTATTTAAACCTCAGACATTTAGTTTGGTTTGCCCTTTGTTGTTGACGTGTGCGGTGTCACCATGCCTAGATCAAAAGAGCTCTCTGAGACCTTCAGAAAGAAGGTTATAGATGTCTACGAGTCTGGGAAGGGATTTGAAAAGATCTCCAAACAATTTGAAATCAATCATTCGACTGTCCGGAAGATCATCTACAAGTGGAGACGATTCCAAACAACTGCCAACTTGTTCAGGCCAGGCCGCCCCAGCAAGTTCAGCCCGAGAGCAGACCGCAGGATGCTGAAAGAAGTCTCTAAGAACCCCAGAATGTCATCACGGGACCTACAGGTAGCTCTTGCCACTGTTGATGTCAAAGTGCACGAGTCTACCATTAGAAAGAGGCTGCACAAATTTGATCTACATGTGAGGTGTGCAAGGAGGAAACCTTTGCTGTCCAGAAAGAACATCAGGGCAAGACTAAAGTTTGCCAATGAACACCTGGGCAAAGACCAGCACTTCTGGAACAATGTGCTCTGGACAGATGAGTCAAAGGTAGAGGTATTTGGCCACAGTATCAGAAGATGTGTTTGGCGAAAACCAAAGACAGCATTTGACCAAAAGAACCTTATACCAACTGTAAAGCATGGTGGTGGAAATATTATGGTTCGGGGCAGCTTTGCTGTATCAGGGCCTGGGCAGCTCACCATCATAGAATCCACTATGAATTCTTCATTGTACCAGAGGGTGCTTGAGGATAATGTGAGGCCATCTGTCGGAAAGTTGAAGCTCAACCAAAGGTGGACTTTGCAACATGACAATGACCCTAAACATACGAGTAAATCCACCAAGGAATGGCTGAAAAGAAGGAAATGGAGGGTTCTGGAATGGCCAAGTCAAAGCCCGGATCTAAATCCCATCGAGATGTTGTGGGGGGATTTGAAACGAGCTGTGCATGCAAGAAACCCCTCAAACATCGCACAGCTGAAAGAATTCTGCATGGAGGAGTGGGAAAAAATTTCTCCCAGTCGATGTCAGAGACTGGTAGACAGTTATAGAAACGCCTACTTGAGGTTGTTTCTGCCAAAGGGGGCAATACCACCTATTAGAGCCAAGGGTGTACTTACTTTTTCCACATGCGAAATTTGCATTTGTGTTTATTTAAATTATACAATGGACTACAAAATGTAAATGTTTCATGATATTTGTTATATTATAGCACCTTTATCTATCAATATTGTTGAAATGAAGATCAAATAGCTGTATGTTGACATATGTTGAAAAAGTCAAAACTTTACATGAGGTGTACTTACTTTTTCACGGGACTGTATGTCGAGTGTACATTTTAAAGGTCATATGTCACGTGGTGATATATTATGTGGAGCCACATGGCATTGCCACGTAGAGCCATATTAGCTCGAAACCCGATATTAAAAAAAATCCCTTCTCTGAGACCGTTTCACCGATTGATGTGAAACCTGTCATGGCTGGTGAAAATGTAATACTTGAAAACAGCTGAAAGGATTTAATCTCAAACTTGTTTATCTTTAGGACAGTGAACAAGGGCATCTACCCGTTGTGGGACTAAGCGGAGGCATATTGGTGACACAGTCACATTGCTCTAGTTTCAAAATGTTTTAGAGCCATAAAAAATGACCAATCCCAATGACACCAGGAATCTCACCTATCACTGGGAAAAGGTGTACGATATACTATAGTTTGAAACTACATTAGCCAGGTTTTTCTGACTCGGGATGATTACTTCAAGATTCGAGGAAAGGGCCTGACCAATGCTCTCCGCCACCCTCTACCCTGCCGCACGCACCCAACCCCCCTGCCAGCCTGTTTTATGGATTAAAGTTATCGACATTAGGACTTTAAGTTAAAGCATGCGACGACATTTTGGAGTGATCCTAGTGTATAAAAGATGTCATTAAACCATGAAAGCATGCATTAGGATGAAAACAAATGTACATCTGTGGACTCGAGGGCCCCAGAGGTACCAGCGTGACGTGTTGTCTGGTCTGCAGAACAAGCCAGCTCGTATGATTTGTGTCTGTCACAGGTGTCTCTAGATATCCCGAATATTGACAGACTCCTTAATGCAAACAGGACGTTCTTGCCAACGCATCAATAATGCACATGTGTTTATTATGCATAATGCACATTGCCTTCGATCCAATGCACTTGTCTTTTTGTTTATGTTTTTTCCTTCTCCCTGCACTAATAATGGCCTGGCATGCTGGCAATGGCCCACAAAAAGCAATCACAGATCTCGCTCTTAGAAGGAAGACATAGGGCATTTGTAATTTATGAACAGGACACACCATCATATCTATGTCTGAGTTACCATCCATATGTAACACAGGCTAAAATGTCTAATGCATTCCTAATGTGCGCATTGGATTTTAAAATTGCTCAGCATCAGCATCTGATATTGTGGCTTGGGTTCTCATAACTCTGACATTCTTAAACATGGCAAAAAAATTCTGACATGTTTGTGTTGAAATTGCAGGAATTTTAAGAACAGAACATGTGATATAACTCATTTATTAACCTCAATGAATCCCACCTTCTCGTGGGATCAGCCACAATCCAGGGAAATATTGGCCTATGTCTTTCACGAACAAACTGCCTAGATCTGACGTTTATTGGAGCCCATTAAGGAATTTTTTTATTTGATCAGGGTGGCAGCAATGACATGAGTACTCCTGTCAAAATGAACCCTGGGAAATTTTTGGCCAACAACCAATGCAAGAAGGCAGGTCTCCAGCATTGTGAAGCTTAATGTCCACCTGAACGACAATGCTTCCGGTTTCTGGTGATGGCAGCTCCTTTTCTCTTCTCCAAGTGACCTTTTTTTTCTTTCTTTTTTTTTGTATACTGAATCGAGGCTCGTGAAAGAGCTAACATTTACTTCACAAACAAATCAACCAGACAAACAAAATACCCAAAAAGAGGGAGCGGAAGACAAGATGGGGAGAGAAGGCGAAGCACACAAACACTCTTCCGAGAGCAGGGAGATGTGTGGAAGGGAGAGGGCCCGGGGGGAGGAGGCATGGGAAGGGGGGAGGGAGAAGGGGGAGGGAGAAGTATAAAACACGAGGACACCAAGGACTTCCTGGACAGAAGTTGGTATTTCAAAAAAGTGGAATTGGGGTAAAATTAGCGGGGGGTAGAAAAGATCAAGGTTTTGGATGGGGGAAGATAAGAGATGGTGGTGAACAGCTGTTTTAAAGACTTGGAGGGTGGAGTGGGATTGAAGAGAGTGAGGGAGTTTGTTCCAGAGGCGGGAGAAAAGACGAATGAAGGAGTGAAGGTGAGCAGAGAGTCTTGATTTTGGCAGTTTAACCATAAGAGGGTTGCAGGCAGATCTTGTGCGACCTGTAGGAATATTTGCGGGACAGAGCCCAGAGAGGGAGCTGGGGGGGGCAAGGCCAGAGAGGAGTCGGTAGAAGACGGAAAGACCACCAACCTGCCTGCGGTGAGTGAGTGAGAGGCCCTTGGAGTTAGCTTCATCGCGGGAGATTCCAATGATTCTGAATGCTTTGGTTTCAACAGCGTGAAGGCAAGCTAGGTGTGAGGCAGGAGCACCAGCCCAGAGGGGAGAGCAGTATTCCATTGAGCTGCGGATGAAAGCCTTGTATGTGGTGAGGAGCTTTTGGAAGACCTGCTTCAAAAGTTAAAGAAGAAGAAAAAGACATAAAATGTCATAGCCCACGTGGTTTTAGCAATTTTGCTTTGCGGAAGTTAAAGGTCACCAGTCGGCCTCTTTGGTCAGATTATAAAACAAACTCTTCTGCATATGTATACTTTCATGTGTTGTCTTTGTGCCAAGTTTGGACAAAATCAGTCCATGCATGTCGAGAAATGGTTGGGAAACGTTTAAGTAACAAAATGGCCGCCAGTCGGCCATTTTGGATCTGATGTCGAAAAGAAATGACATGCATAATATGTAAGCCATCATTCCTTATCTGCTTAGGAAGTTTGAACAACATCGGTAAACGCATGTCCGAGAACTGGTTGAGGGCGTGTTCAACATTGGGTTTTTTACAACTAAAATGGCCGCAGGTCGGACATCTTTGTTCGCATCGTGAAAAAGATATGTGCATATATGTATACCGTCATGTATTGTCTTTGTATGAAGTATGACCAAAATCTGTCCATCCATCTCCGAGATATGGTTGCAGACGCACGGACGCAGAGACCCAATCCATAAGCCCCCGTTTTTGACTAAATCCAAAGGGGGCTAATAATTACGACAAAGTTCTCATCATCAAATGCCTGATCATCAAATGGCGACCCGTCCAGGATTGTACTCCTTCGGCAATAAAACTGCCTCGGCAGCTCCTTTGCTCCTCGTGACGTGAAGAAACTGATTATTATTTTACAAATTGGCATTATTTTCAGGCAAAACCATTTCCTGATAAGTTATATAACCTTGTATACCTTGTGAGGGCAGGGAAGGCTCCTGACATCCATTTTGGATTGTTCATAGGACCAGCAGATGCCATTTACCTACACACAAAGGTCTCAGTCTGTATTTGTCCAGTAATTTGAAGCAAAGCTGGGAAGTCAGCTGACTTGTGATGCCTGTCACTGTGTGTCTTTGGTTGTTATCTCCATATGTGAGATTCAAAGGGTCCAACGGAGTCCTTCCAAAGTTTTGTTCCAAGGGCTCTTTTCAGGATTGTCATTGAGCAGTGGACAGCTTCCAACTGTAGTCAACTTTCAGTAATATTCCAGCATTCCAGGATGTGTGTTTTGATACTTTGTTCAAACCTTTTCCTGCTTTTGAAGAAGTCTCTGCTGGTGCTGCTCCTGCAGCCCTTAATTGTGAAGTTATGTAGCTGTGCTCTGAACTGGTACAGAAACTTCTTCATTTGATCATTTCATTTGCAGCTTCCTGTTGCATCATTGTTGAGAGCGCGGCTGTCCCGATGAGGCAGTGCCTCTTGTTCCCAGTAAGCTAGTACTCACTTTGCCGACCTCGGAAGGATGATTGGCTGAGACAACCCACATGCTGTTACTTAACAGCACACCAGGGGCTCAAACACAAGACCCTAAGATCTTAAGGTAGCTAAGCTACTTTAACCATTAAGCCAACACAAGGCTATAACATGGTAAAACAACCAATATAAATATGCATTGTAACAACAACCATAATTTTGGGGGAAGTTGAATTTTTAGGGAGTTTCGGACGTTTTGGATATGAATGTTTTGGGGGAATTTTTATTTGGAAGTTTTTTTGGAGTTTTTGGAACAATGTTGGAAGATGTTTTGGGGGGGGGGGGGGGGTTGGGGAATTTTCATTCCTTGATACATGCCTTGCAACAACAACCAGAATTTGGGGGGGAAATGTAATTTTTGTGGGAATTTTGGAAGTATTGGTTTTGTTTTTTTTGAATTTTTTGGGGGAGTTTTTTTGGAAGTTTTTTTTGGAGTTTTTGGAACAATGTTGGAAGATTTTTTGGGTAAGTTTTGGGGAATTTTAATTCCTTGATATATTCCTTGTAACAACAACCAGAACTTTGGGGAGAGGTTTTGCTCGCTTCTCATCTGCAGAATGGAAAACCAGTCTTGCAGGTGACATCTCGCGGGCAAGTGAAACTAGTCTTGCAGGTGACATCTTGCGGGCTAATGAAACTAGTCTTGCAGGTGACATCTTGCGGGCTAGTGAAACTAGTCTTGCAGGTGACATCTTGCTGGCTAGTGAAACTAGTCTTGCAGGTGACATCTTGTGGGCTAATGAAACTAGTCTTGCAGGTGACATTTTGCGGGCTAGTGAAACTAGTCTTGCAGGTGACATCTTGCGGGCTAGTGAAACTAGTCTTGCAGGTGACATCTTGTGGGCTAATGAAACTAGTCTTGCAGGTGACATCTTGCGGGCAAGTGAAACTAGTCTTGCAGGTGACATCTTGCGGGCTAATGAAACTAGTCTTGCAGGTGACATCTTGCGGGCTAGTGAAACTAGTCTTGCAGGTGACATCTTGCGGGCTAGTGAAACTAGTCTTGCAGGTGACATCTTGTGGGCTAATGAAACTAGTCTTGCAGGTGACATCTTGCGGGCGAGTGAAACTAGTCTTGCAGGTAACATCTTGCGGGCGAGTGAAACTAGCCTTGCAGGTGACATCTTGCAGGCTAGTGAAACTAGTCTTGCAGGTGGTATATTGCGGGTTAGTGAAACTAGTCTTGCAGGTGACATCTTGCGGGCTGGTGAAACTAGTCTTGCAGGTGACATCTTGCGGGCTGGTGAAACTAGTCTTGCAGATGACATCTTGCGGGCAAGTGAAACTAGTCTTGCAGGTGACATCTTGCGGGCTGGTGAAACTAGTCTTGCAAATGACATCTTGCGGGCAAGTGAAACTAGTCTTGCAGGTGACATCTTGCGGGTGGGTGAAACTAGTCTTGCAGGAGCCATCTTGCAGGCTAGTGAAACTATTCTTGCAGGTGACATCTTGCGGGCTAGTGAAACTAGTCTTGCAGGTGACTTCTTGCGGGCTGGTGAAACTAGTCTTGCAGGTGACATCTTGCGGGCAAGTGAAACTATTCTTGCAGGTGACATCTTGCGGGCTAGTGAAACTAGTCTTGCAGGTGACTTCTTGCGGGCTGGTGAAACTAGTCTTGCAGGTGACATTTTGCGGGCTTGTGAAACTAGTCTTGCAGGTGACATCTTGTGGGCTAGTGAAACTAGTCTTGCAGGTGACATCTTGCGGGCGAGTGAAAGTAGTCTTGCAGGTGACATCTTGCGGGCTAGTGAAACTAGTCTTGTGGGTGAGATCTTGCGGGCTAGTGAAACTAGTCTTGCAGGTGACATCTTGCGGGCTAGTGAAACTAGTCTTGCAGGTAACATCTTGCGGGCAAGTGAAACTAGTCTTGCAGGTGACATCTTGCAGGCTAGTGAAACTAGTCTTGCAGGTGACATCTTGCAGGCTCGTGAAACTAGTCTTGCAGGTAACATCTTGCGGGCTAGTGAAACTAGTCTTGCAGGTGACATCTTACGGGCTAGTGAAACTAGTCTTGCAGGTGACATCTTGCGGGCTAGTGAAACTATTCTTGCATGTGACATCTTGCGGGCTAGTGAAACTAGTCTTGCAGGTGACATCTTGCAGGCAAGTGAAACTAGTCTTGCAGATGACATCTTGCGGGCTAGTGAAACTAGTCTTGCAGGTGACATCTTGCGGGCTCGTGAAACTAGTCTTGCAGGTGACATCTTACGGGCTCTTGAAACTAGTCTTGCAGGTGACATCTTGCGGGCTAGTGAAACTCGTCTTGCAGGTAAAATCTTGCGGGCTAGTGAAACTAGTCTTGCAGGTGACATCTTGCGGGCAAGTGAAACTAGTCTTGCAGGTGACATCTTGCGGGCAAGTGAAACTAGTCTTGCAGGTGACATATTGCGGGATAGTGAAACTAGTCTTGCAGGTGACATCTTGCGGGCTAGTGAAACTAGTCTCGCAGGTTAGTGTGGTTCTGTGATTGCAGACAGGTAGAACGATGGAAGAAATGTACAGTACATATTGATCGAGGTATGCTAACCGCAGGGGAAAGCAAGGAGAAGCTGACATTTAGACCTCAAGCCCTTCATCGAAGAAAAAGAGGGTGTGCAGTAAAAACAGTTTTTCTCTGACGAAGGATCAACGTCCAAAACATCAACTTCTCCTGGCTTCCGACAGTGGTGAAAGCATACCTCGACCACCATTCTGTTCATCCCATGATCCATGATCCCTTCTCATCTATTTCATTAATAATAGCAGGTTCCTGTTTTGCAACCTCAACGTAACGATGGTAGTTTTTAGCACCTATGGCTCTGTATTAGGCTTTACATGGGCACGAGAACCAGAGTGAATAATTGATTATGATCTGTTAATATTCGACAGCCACTAATTTACGTTAACAGCCCATAAAGGTTCCTAACGGCTCCTTCCCAACCTAATGGCTGCGGATCATTATAAAGCTATCGTTTCAAACTAAAGGCTCCCTGGCAACCACCCAGGCTTTTAACTCCAATGCTCTTTCCCAAACATTATCCTCAACATTACCCCAACAGCATCTTAAACTGTGCATGGTTGATGGTAAGTAAACAATAAATTATTGAGATTATTCCAGCAGGTGTCGGTTACTACAGCTGCAATAGCTACATCGTTTGCTGGTTAAGCTCTACCTTTGAATGTCTTGCCTGGGAATTTACAAACAAACAAACAAACAAACAGAATCTTTATAGGAAGTTGAGACCAAAAGTGGGATTGCTCATTGTCATAGGATGAATTGTAAACACCTTTAAAATGGGAATTCTACAATAATTGGACCACTTACTATATAAATGTGAGATGTCAGCTGCCAACTCTCCCTGGACATCAACATGTTAGTAGTGTGACTGCCAGACACGTTACAAACCACCCAAATCAAATCTCCTGCGGTTGGCATCGAACGGACAATTTGCGCTTTTTCTCCCTGCACTTCATTTGTACTGAGTGTACAGGGGCACACAATCCCAGCTGGCATACACTATTGTTTCCTTTATGCATGCCTTGTACAAATGAGTGCAAGAACAAATGGCCTTGGTTTATGCAGAGATTAGTGCAGATTTTGAGAATCGATTTGCGCTCAACATCTGATGATAGTGACGTCAAGAGCAAACTATTTCATTTGAATACAAAAGATTATCAGGGCATGTTATGAAGCTTTGCAAAAATTGGCAATTGTGTAATTGTTACAAGGACATGGATGTTGTGGATTTGATTTTAATGGAAAAAGAAAGAAGCGGTTTGACGTCGAGTGGGTAAAGCCGTGTTGCGTTGCCATCCCTCGTACAGATTCTATTCCCATGGTGGCTTAGAAATCTGGGCCCGAAAAAGAGATTGGCACCACCAGGTCTACCAAATCAGAGATACGCCATTGCGGCATCCCAATGGCATGCATTATATGTAATGGAACCACCAGAAATGTAAACATTACATAAAAGCACAAAAACGATAGCACAAAAGATTGACGAAATCACACAAAGAAACAAGAAAAAAAGGGAAATCGGAGATTGCAAACCCTCGACAGGATGTATTTTCAGTGATATTTAAGGCTTTTGTGTTAAAACAAACATGGCGGCCGAACCACGTGACCGATGACGTCATCATTTTTTTTTTCTCTCCACCAATTTATGCCTACATGACGCTCAATACATTTCATCTTGATCGATGAAGATTTGTACTTGCCGAATTATGACGTCATAATGGAGGCACCTAATGACATCATTATTAACATTTTTTATTCCCTATGGAGAGTTATTTACAATGAGCCATGTTTCAATTTTCTCTACCAGCAACGGTACCCACCCTACGGGCGGGGCTTCAATTGGGAAGCCCAAATGAAAAGGCAAAATATCAGAAACTTAAGACTTTTTTTATTTTAAACGATTCATATAAACATCCGTTGAATCATATCACACGCAAATCATCAAAATCTAAACACTACATGGCGCCCATTTTGAAAAAAGATTGAATTCTGCAAAACGGAAGCGGCCGCATCACGTCTTTCTCAGTCGCACGTTTATGTGTGAAGAGTACGCGCCGAATCTGTAACACGGAAGCGGCCGCTACACGTGTTTCTCAGTCGCTTTGCACACGCTGCCATGTTACTTTGGAGCCGTACATATATATATAGGAAGAGTTAGTCAGGAGTCGATCTACTCTCTCCTGGTACGTAGAATAAACAGTATTTGTAGAATTTCAACAAAAGCCACATCACTGTTCATATCGGTAAATATTATTCCATCGTCTTTAGAAAAACTGGAAAATTGAAAATTGGAAAAATTGAAAAAACAACATAGCCTATTTTACTCCAGGGGGTCCCAGAATTACCCACCCAAAATATCGTTGCGATCGGTTCAGCTGTTTTTGCGGTACCTACGAACGGACAGACTGACATTTGGTGAATTATAGTAAGATTCAGCGCTTTCGGAGATATGGAGGTGCAAAGTGTTTCGGTTTTTCCCAGGTGGCGGCCGAATCACGTGACCTATGACGTCATAATTATCCTTAAAAAATTCTGCAGGTGTAGTTGCACCTATGGTGAAAATTTACTGTCGATTGGACCAACGGTTGCAGAGAAAATCATATTTATTCTGTGCGGACAAACAAACAGACAAACGGACTCAAATGCAATAACCTCTCCTCAGGCGAGGGTAATTACAAACACCCAAGAACTTAAACATGATGATCTTCCCAAAGAGCTGTCTGCCTCCTTGGCATTGATTGGTGCACCCAAAAACAGACAATGCACATCTGTTTTTGAGGTTATCGTAGAATTTCAGTCAGTCAGGCTAATTAATTTGGACTAGTTGTGCAATTAGCAGCACGGAAAGAACAAATTAGTGCAAGTGCACAGACAATGTCGTCCACTGTGAAGAGTTCACAATCAGCGGATTACAAATGGCCAGATTGTCGTCCCTTTACTCCCACAGGGCTTCCTGCACTTGGCCACATCTTCAGTAATTACCAGGCCCAGATTGTGGGTTTGAAGATTGAAAGGCTATTTGTTTCACCAATCTGGTTTGACAAAGGATTTTACATCAAAACATGAAAAAAGCACCAAAAATAATTCCTTTGCAGTGTTACACCAACGACGTATCAGTAACTTAATGCATGTTTGGTGATATTGCAATTTTATCGAAATAAAATTTAGAGTATAATTTTTTTCCAAGAATGTCAGATTATCGCTTCTTCAATGTTCCCTGAAAGGCGATTATCGTGCGATGGAATTTGACCAAAATATAAAAATGTTTCAAAATATATTTCACATATTGTTGAAAACAACTTTTATATTTCGATCAGAAAAAGGGCTTTTTTAAATCATGACCATTTTATTGACATTGATAGCACTAGGGCATGCCCGTACTATATATAAGCTAGGACGTGCCCGTACGTGGGTGCCCGTTCCTTGCAAAAAAAAAAAACTGCAAAAAAAAAAAAACTGCAAAAAAAAAACAATGGTTTGGTCCATTCGCAACGACCACAGAACCCCCCCCCCCCCCCCTCTATTTACATGAATGGTTTGGTCCATTCGCAAAGCCAAAGCGAACGACCACAGAACCCCCCCCCTCTATTTACATGAATGGTTTGGTCCATTCGCAAAGCCAAAGCGAACGACCACAGAACCCCCCCCCCCTCTATTTACATGAATGGTTTGGTCCATTCGCAACGGCAAAGCGAACGGCGAACGGCTAAATCGCCATAGCTCGGTAAGTACTTGTCCGATTAATTTCAAACCTTGAAAAGGCACATCCTCGGGTCCCCAGCAATATACCTGGCAAGTTTCAAGTATATCGGACCGGTAGTTGTCGAGAAACAGCGGTCACAGACAAACGTACAGACGTACAGACGTACAAACGTACAAACGTACAGAGATTACTGGAATTATAGATAGATTACGCACTGGTGTTCTGGGAAAAGCGGACGGCAATTGCTTGTTACATGGCATTTTGTTTTCTCTGTTTCTCTGTTGTGTCAAGCCCCAGCTGCATCTTCTGCCTTGTGCAAAGTTAAGAGGGCAGCTAATGGGATAACGCTGATGTAAATTGCTTCCTCGGTGCTGGGAAATATCTCAAGCAGCTCGAACTGATCACAAACAGGCCTTGCCTGGGATCCCAGGCAGCAATACATGCGTAGTGAGATTACTGTTCCACCCTCTGTGCACATCAGCTTCTCTCACATGAGTATTTATAATTTATTCCAGTGTCATGTTCATCCTGACTCTGGGCTGGAAAGATAACATGTAGCGCTATATACATTTACGTTTGAGCTGTCTCGCCTGGGTTCGAATCTCGACCCAGCTATAAACTATATCGCCGTGGTGTTTCACACGTAGGGCGAGGCATCGATGTGTGCACTGTCCGTC
Organism: Myxine glutinosa; assembly: GCF_964187855.1. Lineage (NCBI taxonomy): Eukaryota > Metazoa > Chordata > Myxini > Myxiniformes > Myxinidae > Myxine > Myxine glutinosa. Next base: position 120,756,102 of record NC_136266.1, on the reverse strand, counting down.
AGATAGACGTCAAACCGGAGGATCCGTCTATCAACACTGGGGGCATTGGTGGCCATTAAAGGTCCCGGGGTATCTTCCATGAATTATCGCCAGCACCCCCAACAAATTACAAATTCCCGCCACATTCGACAATAAGGTATTGGTATCCTGTTACAGAAAGACTTCAGCTGACTCGTTACCCTTAGCCGACGCCACAATATTGGAATAATCGTGCCCGTTAAAAAGTAAATTCAACCTAATCTTTGACAGGCAAAAAAAAATAAATCCTCTTACAGTGGAAAATATATTGTTGCGGATATGAGATTGGCCTCCATCCATATCCGCTTGTAAATATTCCCCTATTTCCCCAATACTTCCCAACTATCCCCAATCCCCCATTCCCCAGTCCCATTTTCTGTAAACAACACTCTGTAGCCCCGACCTTCCCCTATTTCCCCCATTAAATGTCGCACCCAGGTTCACCGCATCTCACGTAGACAACTATAGGACATCTTGCTAGTTATTCTTAGTCTATGTCAGTTAAGGACTCGTTTCCATTAATTCTGACTCTTCGTTGCACCAGAATGTGATTGTATGGCACCGTTAGAAAGTTTAGGACCTCCCAATACCTCCCCGCAGCTCTTCCTCATGGTACAACAACAACAACAACAACAACAGCGGCGGCGGCGCGGGGAGTGTGCGTCCTCACTCCGGCTTGGTTAGCCGCCATTGAACATGTGCTCCGACGGGGTTACCACGCAGGGGCTCGCTGTCAGCTCCTCGTCAAGGGCGGAGCCCGGTAACCCCCGCACCCAATAGAAGCGGCGGACCGATTCCATCTGGGGCGGAGCTAACGAGCCGAGGGCGTGTCACTCCCCGCTGGACATGCGCAGGAAGAGGGAGGTGACGTCAGATGCGCCCACACCACGGAGAGAGAAGACGCCACCTCCAAGCGCTGAATACCTCCCCGCATCTCTGGACTGGACCGAGCTGTATCCTGTCCCTGAGCCAAGGTGCACCTTGAGCTATCGACTGCCTGCCCTTCCTTGCCATCAATCCCTGTGTAAGTCCGTCTTGTCCCGTTTGTCTGTGGTCTGTCGGGGATAAGATAAGACTGTGTCTAAGTGCCCATCTTTTCTGTGCTTTACCTCTTACCGTGTAATCTACCCGTTTCTGCATCACCAATATTATATCCTCCTCCGGAGGTCTTGAGAACTGTACCCCTTGTGTCGTTGCATTTATCCCAGCCGTTGTGTCCTTTCCTTCATTGATTTAGCGTAGCGCGATTCAGCCAACGTTTGAGTGGAATCGGGCGGGATAGGGTTCTAATCGGGGAGTAACTGTGCGGACGCGGTAATACCAAACCGCTCGGTAAACTAACATCTAAAACCGCGTCAGTAACAATTGGTTGTCAGGAGTTGGATTCGGACCTGGGACTAAATTTGTTAGGCCCAAATTTTGGAACACCAATTGTACTATTAGAGTAACAATTGGTGTCGAGGAGTGAGATCGGACCCGAAGCGCGCTTCACGCGCTCGAAATTGTTAACGGCGAAATTTGATTGTGTTTTACAAAAATAAAAACCCGAATTTTGAAAGTCGCGCTATGGCGGATCAAGACGGCTGGGTTCCGGTAGAGGAGAGTGAGGCAGGGTCGATCCAGGACCAAATTGAGGGACATGAGGGACATGAGGAGAGCGAAGCAGTGAGGGTGGCAGGTTCGCAAAATAGCGTCGTCGCGCACGAGGTTACGGGCGCGCAAAATGGCGCCTCGCACATGGCGACCGCGCCCGCGGCCGTAGTAGCGCCACCGGTGGATTTGAACCTTTTTTTATGCAAATGAAGGCCCTTATGGACAAGAATAATGAAGAAATGGAAAACAGAATGATGGGGGCCCTTATGGGACAAATGGGAGACCAAATTGGAGGTTTGAAAAACAGTATGGGGGCAATGAGGGAGGACATGGGGGCCAATAGCCAATGGTTAGAACAAAGGATGGGGTCCAATAGCGAGAAATTGAGGGAGGACATGGGGTCCAATAGCGAGAAATTGAGGGAGGACATGGGGGCCCAGATCGGAGGATTAGGGAGTAGAATAGAGGGATTAGACAATAGATTAGGGGAAATACAGGAGGGGTTAATGGGGGTAGAAAACAGAATGGCCGTTCAGGAGAATCAAATGGAAGGGATGAAAAAGGGGTTAGAGGGGTTAGAAAACAGTATGGAAGGCAAATTGAGGGACATGAGGGACCAAGCGGAAAGGGAAGTTAAAAAAATGGGGCAGCAGATAGAGGGGGTCAGAATGGGGGTAGAAACTAAATTGGATGCTCACAGGGAGGAAATGGAGCAGATGAGGGTGGCATCTAGGCAGGAGATGCAAGTGATGGGAGAAGAGATCAGAAGAGGTGTGAGTGAGGAGGTCGGAGGAGTGCGCGAGGAGGTGAGGCACTGTGAGGAGCGCATGGAGAAGGAGGTGAGAAAGGGGACTGTAAAGTTACAAGGGGGCATAGAGGACCTGACGCAGGAGGTGGAACAGCTGACGGAGGGACAAAAAGGACTAACGCAGCAGGTTCAAAGGAACACTGCAGTATTAGGAGGGTTAAAAGCGACACAAAACGACATAAAAAACGACTTGATAGCGACAAAGAGGCAATGTCAGATGGTACGTGAGGGACTGACAACGAGGTTTGACGAGGTGACAGAGGTAATGGAGACGAAGGACCGGCAGGTGAGGACGCACATGGAAACGGTCAAAGTAGCCTTGGAGGACGAGCTTGAGGAGACGTACCGGGACATAAAAGAGGTGAAGCAGAAATTAGAAGAAGTGGAAGAAGGGGTGAGCGAAATTAAGAAGCGACGGAGAGAGGATAAGAAAGAGATAAAGGAGGAAGTAAAAGAATTGGTCCAAAGTCTGTGTTCGGATCGTGATGATGTGCTCATTAACCGGATGAGGGATTCGCAGGTGATGGAGGAGAAGCGAAGAGGAAGAGGACCCGGTGTAAGTGGTGACCAATATGGTCGTGCGTATGATGCGCCAGGTGATTTAAGAAGCTTGGGGGTCGAGATGGACCCGGGTGTTCGTGAGAGGCCGTTGGTGAAGTGTGCGACAGGTCTGGTGTGCGAAAAAGGAGGTGTGCGAGAAAGTCCGACTCTGGGGTGTGTGAGGAAAAAGTGCGTGCCAAGGAGTGAGGGTGCTGGCGAGAGTGAGTCGGTCGTAGCGCGTGTGCGAGGGAGCACATGGAAGCGCGTAGTGAGGAGTGTTCCGGAGGGTGTAAAGGGAGAATGCACGCCTGTGGTGAGTGTTACAGAGGATGTAACGGGAGAGGGGGCGCGAGAAAGATGTGTGACGGACAGGTGCATGGGGAAAGAGTGCGCTGTCAGAAGTAAGGAAGAGTGTACACCTGTGGTGAGTGTTACAGAGGGTGTAACGGGAGAGTGTGCGCGAGAAAGGTGTGTAACGGACGGGTGCATGAGGAAAGAGTGCGCTGTCGAGAGTAAGGGTGAGTGCGCTGTCAAGAGTGGAGGTGAGAGTAGTAAGAGTGACAGGGAGCGTGAGTTGGTTGTGACAGGTGAGAAAGGAAGCACACCTGGAATGGTAGAGCGTGTGTGGGAATGCACGCTGGAATTGGTAGTGAGGCACGTGGTTGGGTGTGCGAGTGAGGGCACACCTGTGATTGTCACAGAGGAGGTGACCGAGGAAGGGGCGCGAAGAGGTGTGTTGGTGAGGTGTGCGAGCGACGAATGTGTGCCCAGGTGTTCGGTGGTCAGGTGTGTGACCAAGGCTGTGAGTGGAATGAGTGTACCGAGGAGTGTAAGGAAAGGTACGAGGAGCATGGGAACAGCAGGAGGGATGAGCAAGAAAGGGGTAGCGTATGCATGTAAGCATCCAGGTGAAGCATCGACGGTAACCGGGTTAGAGGTTAGAACGACTTATAGCCGAATCGGGCCCTCGGTGCGCGTCGGGCAGCTTCGCGTGCCGCAACGACCAGCGGGGATCCGAACCACGGCGGTTTCGTAAGAACCGCCGTACGCGATCCACGCCGGGCCTCGCTTTGAACGGCCGCGTCCGTGCTCCACTAGGCGGAGCGGGCAGCCCGATAGGAAGGGTCGTCATGGCGACCACTTTTTGTTGAGGCATTCCGGCAGGTCGAGATCGGGCTATGGGATGGCTCCGTGCCGAGATGGTGCGTGGGACCTCGGCCCGGGTAAACCTCCTTCCCTGCACCGAATGCGGGACGTATCCAGCCGCTGGCACCAAACAACCCGCATTCATGGCTTGGCTGTACGAAGCCGAGCTTTAGAAGTGAATTGGCGCACCGAGAGGCATTAGTGAGTAGACTGTGTGATGAGGTTAGTGTTTTGGCCCCGAAATTAGAAAAAAACAAAATTTGATGATTGGCAAAGGATTGGCAGTAATGATTGGCAGATGATGGGTAGTGATTGGCAAATTTTTGATTTGTTGAAATTTGATGTGCAAAATTGGTAGTGGGAGATGCCCGATGTGGTGGGATGGCAACTCTGTCATCCCTCACAAAAGGTGGGGCAAATGCGCTATAGATTATGGGGTGTATGGCAGTGGAAACTAGCCCGGGTGGGTTAGGTTATATTGGTAGGGATCTAGCGAAGATGACATTAGGTGACGTTAAGGTTAGTTAGTGACAAGGATACCTGTAGTGGGGACGCAGGTAGATTAGAGTGGATGATAATGACGTGGGAGCGCAATAGTTTAAAGGGACGACTGGGAAGCGCAAGTTTCAGAGGGGAGTAGTTAGATGAGATGATGCTGTGTGAGAACTGGACAGGTGTGTGGAGCAGTGTATGAGTAGTGAGTGTTGTGGATCAGCGCGAATGCGCTTGGGGAGAGAAGGGTGCAGGTGGCACCAGGTGTGAGAGCACAGGTGTGCAAGTACAGGTGTGTGGAATATATGGAGTATTGGAATGAGTGGTGTGGAGAGAGTTGGAGTAAGTGGTACGGAGTGGTGTGCATGGTGCGAAGGTGTGGATGGGGGAAGAGTGGACCCCTTTCACGAGTACCCGGGGCGGGTAGTGTAAGTGTTAGGTAGAGGGTATAGGTAAATTGTGGTTGGATATTGGCATTTGTGGTGCGGTTGCAGAATGGTATTGTGGATGGGTGCATTAGTGTTGTGGAAATGGCTGGGCGTGTAGCCTGTTAGTGTGTGTAGTTGGTTTGGGCACTCCACCACTGTGAGGATGTCGGCCAGGTGAGGCCGCAGGTGGGCTCTGGGAGCCGTTAGTGTCAGTGGGTGCCTGAGGATCCCGGGTGTGGATCGGGCAGCCCGTGCCAGAGAGGGCACTGAGGGGGTGAGTGCGAGAGGGCCTTCCCCAGTTAGTTAGGTTAGGGTGAGGAGCAGGTAAGCTCGGGTGGCAACTACAGTGGTGGAGGTGTGCAGGTGGGTAGACCTGCTGGGAGAGCTACACGTCACAGCCCAGAAATTGTGCGAGGGCACCGGGAGATGAATCGGGGGAGTGAGACCCCAAATTGAGAGGCACCACAGATTGGTCAATGGGAATTGGTTTTTAAAACCCATAGTGTAAGTGGGCCAATGGTTTGGCAGGAGAAAGACCCCGGGTAATGTAAAGTTGTTAAAGTCATTTAGGAAATAGTTAGGATTGATGAACCTGTCGCACCATACGCAGCCACTTACCTGAGGTGATGATGATGACTCCACACCTGTGTTTCCTTTGTTCTGTGTTGCAGGAAATGAGAATTGCTGTTGGATTTGTGAGACGCATCACGACGTGGATAAGACATTGGGGTGATTCCATCTCTCCCTCCTTAGGAGGGACCGATGATGAATTGGTGATGGCAAATTTTGATGTTGAGTTGGAGATGGCAAATTTTGATGAGAGTTGGAAATGGCAAATTTGATTGGTTAGGAGGGAGAGAAGACGAATTTGGTTTATGGGAGGAACGGGGAAGACAGTAGGGACGTTTGTTGATGTGTAAAGTAGATGTTTATGGGTAGTGTTGTGTTTTGTGGATACAGTAAGGGGTAAGGGAGGGGCAATGTAGGTTACCTGGTGGGGGGGGGGGGGTGTACGGTAGGAACGTACCTGTCTCACCTGGTTCCCATGTGCCCCCAGTGTGCATCATCTTGTATTGCGTGCACTTTTGCACCCTTACCACCTTACTCACTTGTCTTCTTTTTTGTCTCCCACCTCCGAGGATCTGGCTTTGGGGCAGAGAGAGAGGAGAGAGAGGTGCTGGCTCCGCAGTTGTGGGCCTGTACTTTCGCTGCTTGCTGCCTGGATCGATACACCATATGGACCGCAATTTTTGTGGCCGCCCACCATGGACCGCAGTTCTTTTGCGGTCAAGCACCACCCGTGGATGGACCTATGGGTCAACGTGGCGCCTATGCCATGCAGGTGAACCACTTTTAGTTGGCCCCCTGACGGCCACAATTCAGAAATGGACGCGGTTGGCGCCTTTCTTTATTTTTTAAGGAAGCTAGAAGGCCAAGTGCTTCAAGAAGGCAAGACCAGCGGCAGAACATCGGCCGGCTGCGACACCACCGGTGACTATGAACATTTTATTGGTGCACCGGATGGTGCTGACTGTGTTATGGGGTGGTGCTTTTGGTGCTTGGACGGGGTGCTCTGCACATTATTAAAGGCCGTAGGGCCACAGGGCACTCGTGGGTTGGTGTATCGATGCTGGCATGCGTGCTCTCTCTATGCATAACATCTGCATGTGTTCCTCCAAAAACAGGTCCTGGATCGTAGTGTAAATATCAGTGCAGTCTTGTGTAAATAATGCTCCCTACCGGCTGTATGTTTAGTTTGAGGATTCTTTCCGCAATTCGGTTATCCTGTGGGTGTGTTTCTGTGAGGAGAAGGGTGCAACGTCGCAGGGGGACATATTTACTCATTTGTGAACATCTGTAAAACTGTCGCACTCAGGGTTGAGTTAATAGTAGAGGGAACTACATCTGAGTGCCACACTAAAGTAAGTAAAAATTTATCGGGTCGGGACGCCCCGAGGTAGAGAAGGGTGCAATGTTGCGGATATGAGATTGGCCTCCATCCATATCCGCTTGTAAATATTCCCCTATTTCCCCAATACTTCCCAACTATCCCCAATCCCCCATTCCCTAGTCCCATTTTCTGTAAACAACACTCTGTAGCCCCGACCTTCCCCTATTTCCCCCATTAAATGTCGCACCCAGGTTCACCGCATCTCACGTAGACAACTATAGGACATCTTGCTAGTTATTCTTAGTCTATGTCAGTTAAGGACTCGTTTCCATTAATTCTGACTCTTCGTTGCACCAGAATGTGATTGTATGGCACCGTTAGAAAGTTTAGGACCTCCCAATACCTCCCCGCAGCTCTTCCTCATGGTACAACAACAACAACAACAACAGCGGCGGCGGCGCGGGGAGTGTGCGTCCTCACTCCGGCTTGGTTAGCCGCCATTGAACATGTGCTCCGACGGGGTTACCACGCAGGGGCTCGCTGTCAGCTCCTCATCAAGGGCGGAGTCCGGTAACCCCCGCACCCAATAGAAGCGGCGGACCGATTCCATCTGGGGCGGAGCTAACGAGCCGAGGGCGTGTCACTCCCCGCTGGACATGCGCAGGAAGAGGGAGGTGACGTCAGATGCGCCCACACCACGGAGAGAGAAGACGCCACCTCCAAGCGCTGAATACCTCCCCGCATCTCTGGACTGGACCGAGCTGTATCCTGTCCCTGAGCCAAGGTGCACCTTGAGCTATCGACTGCCTGCCCTTCCTTGCCATCAATCCCTGTGTAAGTCAGTCTTGTCCTGTTTGTCTGTGGTCTGTCGGGGATAAGATAAGACTGTGTCTAAGTGCCCATCTTTTCTGTGCTTTACCTCTTACCGTGTAATCTACCCGTTTCTGCATCACCAATATTATATCCTCCTCCGGAGGTCTTGAGAACTGTACCCCTTGTGTCGTTGCATTTATCCCAGCCGTTGTGTCCTTTCCTTCATTGATTTAGCGTAGCGCGATTCGGCCAATGTTCGAGTGGAATCGGGCGGGATAGGGTTCTAATCGGGGAGTAACTGTGCGGACGCGGTAATACCAAACAGCTCGGTAAACTAACATCTAAAACCGCATCTGTAACAATATCAACACCAGCCATGCCTACCCATATATATATACATACATATATATATATGTGTGTATATATATATATGTGTGTGTATATATATATATATATATATATATATATATATACATACATACATACATACATACATACATACATACATACATATACATACAGTATATATATTGTTACGTTTGCGGGGGTCTGGATACTTTAGTCAAGGTAGATTTGTATTGGTAGGTGCTCTGAATGTCGTGTAGAAACCTTGATGTAATAAGTACTTGTTTAGACCGTGTGTTCACATTAAGCTTGTATCTTTGTCTCCATTACGAGGAATGGGGCATGTTAACTAGTATCGGGATTATGTTAATTTCCCTGTTCGTCAAACCTCAGTGATTTATCCTTTGGCTCTTTAGGCACTGCACCAATGCACCATAAACACGAGTGAGAAATAAATGCCCATTAATTGCACCAAATAATAACCATAAAACCAACCGGAAGCCAGTTCTCCACACTGCCTATGGACACCACTATCGACATCGCCTCACATAGCTCGAGCAGGCCGAAGACACGCCCCGGGGACTCGTGATTGGCCGGGTTGGAGCAAGAAGTGACACGCCATTGGGCGGGAGTCGACCAACGGGAAGGCCAGGTTAAGGAAGGACTCATGATTGGCCAGGGCTGAGCAAGCTTCCCGCTGATTGGTGGAAGGAAGGCCGAGGAGGAAGCAGAGCACTGATTGGCGAAGACCACGATGATGTCAGGGGCGAGCAAGAAGCGGCGCGCTGGTTGGTGGAGAAGTGCTGATGACGTCACGACCCAATGTTAAAATAACTCAAGTACCGACATTTCCTCCCTCTTGCTTTTGCCTCCTCTTACCCTGGACTCTTGCTCTCTGACCCTCCGATCTTGCCCTGTTCTTGCTCTCCTCTGGTTCCCATGTTCTTCTCCTTCGCGCATTTGTGCTTGGACGATGGGCTCCAGGAAGCGATCGGAGCCACCATTGGGAGACGTGCAGGGTTTTGCCAGGCGGAAATGATGCATGGACGAACGATCGGGCCTGCACGAGTGAGGCCTGTTTTGCACCAACGGGCGCGCTTCATGTCCAACGTCACCAGTGCCCCGGACAACTTTTGCAGACCCTGACGAGATCCCACCCATGATCGGAGTTAAGTGCCACAAATAAATTACACCCCATTATTTTCCAGTTCTTTTATTCCCTATTTGTCCGTGTTATAAGTCTGGTGTGAAGGATGCTGTAGGAATTTAGTTTTACCGTCGCGTTTTTCTTGTTACCGGCATTTTATTTAATAAATCCTTTCATTATTTTCTGTACATTTATACACCCGGGCTTTCGTGTGAGTTTATTTTCTGCAGGTTTGAGGACTGCCCAGCGGGATCAATCAGGTAAGCGCTTCAGCTTCCTCCCCTTTCTTCCCCCCACGTATAAGATATAGTGAAATCCACATTTGGGCATCGCCTCCGAGTTAAAGCTTGCCATTGGCTATCCGTGATTCCCCCGGTATTAACCAAGGGGGAGTCATACGACAATACTTTAAGTGTCTGACTTTCTTTGCAGGGTGTTTCAAACAGATGGACTCAATTTCAAAGCAGTATATTTCACGTTGGCAACATGTTTTATTTTTTATTTTTTTTTATTTTTTTTTGTATACAAGATCGAGGCTCGTGAAAGAGCGAACATTAATCACACAGAAAGACAAACAGACACATAAAACAAATAACATCGGGAGCGTTAGAGAGAGGGGGAAGGACACAAACACAACATTTGAGAGCAGGGACCGAGAGACATGGAGACATCAAGAGAACTGTGGGAGGGAGAGGGCTTTGGGGGGGCGGCATGGGAAGGGGGGGGGGGGTGGGAGAGGTATAAAACATATGGACACTGCCAGGACTTCCAGGAAAGAAGTTGGAATTTCAAACAAGGTGGATCTGTGGTGAATTAGTGGGGGTAGAAAAGATCAAGGTTTTGGATGGGGGAAGATAAGAGATGGTGGTGAACAGCTGTTTTAAAGACCTGGAGGGAGGAGTGTGATTGAAGTGAGTGTGGGAGTTTGTTCCAGAGGCGGGAGAAAAGAGGAATGAAAGAGTGAAGGTGAGCAGAGAGCCGAGATTTCGGCAGTTTAACCATCAGAGGGTGGCTGGCAGATCTTGTGCGACCTGTAGGAATATTTGGGGGACAGAGCACAGAGAGAGCTGGGGGAGCAAGGCCGGAGAGGAGTCGGTAGAAGACAGAAAGACCACCGACCTGCCTGCGGTGAGTGAGTGAAAGGCCCTCAGAGATAGCTTCATCGCGGGAGATTCCAATGATTCTAAAAGCTTTGGATTCAACAGCATGAAGCCGAGCCAGGTGTGAGGCAGGAGCACCAGCCCATAGGGGAGAACAGTATTCCATTGAGCTGCGGATGAAAGCCTTGTATGTGGTGAGGAGCTCAGGTGTGCCTAGGAAGGACTTCGCACGACGGAGGATGCCCAGTCGGCGACTGGCTTTGGAGGCCAGCTTGGAAATGTGGTTTTCCCAAGAAAGATCATGGCAGATAGTGAGACCCAAAAGCTTGAGCGACAGAACTTCTTGGAGAGGATTGTTGAGAAAGTAGATGGGAGGGTTGTCCAGTCGATCTTTTCGGAGAGACATAGTAAGAGTGTGAGATTTTTCAGGATTGAAAGACATGTTCCACTTGTTTGACCAGTCTGTGATTTTGTCCAGGTCTTTAGAGAGTGAGGAGGCTGCAGACTGCCGATCTGCGGGAAGAGGAATGGAGCGGCAGAGAGTGGAGTCATCAGCAAAGAGATAGAGAGGATTTTCCAGAGAGTCGGAGAGATCATTGATAAAGACCAAATGTTACAATTACACAAAAAGTGACAAATGGTTTAATGAGTTATCAAGTTTTACTAACCATTTTATAAATGCTCTATGTGCCCTCCACCTGTTGCAAGGACAACATCGAGACGATAGTTGAATTCGTCACAAACGTCTCTCAAAGTGTCTTCTTTCACTGAAGTCACTGCTGCCATGATTCTGTTTTTGAGGTCATCCAGATTAGTCGCTAATGGTGGCACAAAAACACGGTCTTTGACGTATCCCCACAAGAAAAAGTCGCAGGGTGTAATGTCTGGGGATCTTGGGGGCCAAGACTGTAGCGCCAAGTCTTGGGGTCCCGTGCGACCTATCCAAAGTTGAGGCAGTGTGTCATTTAGAAAACGTCGAACCTGCAGGTGCCAATGTCTTTCACGTCTTTTCGAAGCTGCTCCATGCGCTCACGCTTTCGAAGCTAAGTGATATTTCTCAATCGTGTTTTTGTCGAGACTGTATCTATCTTTCGGTGTATGTACCTATAGCGTATCTTTTGGAAAATTTTCGTTACTAATTTTTCGTACATGTATCACAATCGTCGGTTAATGGTATCGAGTATTCTGCGGCCTAGTACTCGTAGGCTTGGACTACCATACCGTCTCCGACCTTGTGGTTTGTTTTTCTCTCAGCGTTTAGTCGAATGCGCTGAAATTATTTTCGTTCACTGTTTCGTCCCAGTCGTTCACCCCGTACCTCCTTGTTTAATATCTGTACTCACAAAAAAAAAAAAAAAAACCCAAAAAAAACTATTTCCTTCCCAGGTCTTATTCGTTTATTTGTTCTTTTTGTTCGTTCGTTCTTCGTTCGCGATCACGCGGTTAGAAATGTATAATCTCTCCCCTGAACAACTATTTTCTCTCATATATTATAACACCCTTTTCTTCTTTTCCTACAAAAGGATGCTTTCGTCTTGCTCACCAAATCTATTCATTCCAAAAAATATATATAATACCATCTCTTACAGTTCCTCCTTTCTACATTCCCTAAACTATCCAGAACTCCATCCCTCCTCCAGTGTCCTCAAACGTATTTTTGACTCGAAGGTCTCAAACTCATTTTGCAAAAAATGTTCGTTTCCCATGAATCGTACACTTTTCAAAATCCAATCTCACCCCTCCCCTCCAAATCCTCCCCATCACCCATCCCTTTCAAATCTCCCCCCTTGCCCCTTCCCTCCCCTCCCTCCTAAACTCCCCCCACACCCCTCCCCTCCGAGACTCTCCCTCGCTCCTCCCCTCCTAGACTCCCCTCTCACCCCTCCTCCTCAAAGCATCCTCCCTGCTTCTTCCTCCTTCCAACTTTCACCTTCATCTCCCCAAACCTTCTGCCTTGCTCTTCCCCCTCCTCACATAACACCTCACTGTGCCTCACCCAATCTCCATCAAACCTTTTGTCCGCCCCATTCTTCCCTTTCTCCAAGCTATTCTGAAATCTCTGACACACCTTCAACAGCTCTCCCTACCTCTTCCTCCTCTTCCACATCTTACCCTACCCCTCCCCCCCCCTGTTCTGGACCCGATGCTCCCCCTTCCTCTTCATTAACGGTATGGACCTCAAACATCCGGGGCCTTCGCTCAAACTTGACTGACCTCTCCATACAGGTTGCTTCTGACAAACCAGATGTGATCTGCTTAACAGAAACTTTCCTCCTTCATGATGTCTCTGATGCCTTGGTATCTCTCCCAGGTTACTCCCTCCTCCGGTATGATAGACCTGAGCCTCGTCCTGGAGGTGGGGTTGCTATCTTTATAAAAAACTCTCTTCCTCACTCGCCCTCCACTGCCCTCTCTCCACCTCACCCCCAGGAATACCTTTGGCTACGGCTTCCCCTTCGCTCCCACCTTTTGTTCATATGTGTGTTGTACCGTCCACCAATCAGCGATGACTCCATCTACATCTCACTGTCTGATAATATGGACCAACTTCTATCTACCCATCCCAACTCTCTCTTCCTCATATGTGGTGATTTCAATTGTCACCATGCCAGTTGGCTGGGTGTGGGTACCTCTCTCACCAGCCATGGCTCTTCAGCAAAGGACTTCTGCGACTCACTGGGACTGACACAATCTGTCAATTTCCCGACCCGGATCTCAGTCAACGGAGCATCTTCTCTTCTGGATTTGGTTATGACAAACTTCCCTGAAAATGTCTGCTGCTCTTCTTCTGCTCCAATCGGCTCATCTGATCATGTGCTTGTCAAAGTGGACATCTCTCTGACCATTCTCAGAGAGCCTCCTCAGCGTCGACGAGTCTGGCATTTCACTCAGGCCAACTGGCACGGTCTTCAAGCAGCCATCAATCATCTGGACTGGTCTCCCATCTCTACCGCCTCTGACATCAACTCATCCTGGGAATTCTTTCAAAGTAAATTGCTCTCTCTCATGCACAGATTTATACCATCTCGTCTTCAGTTGTCATACCCTTCCTCCCGTCCATGGTACACGGAATCTTGTGGTGAGGCTGTTGCCCTGAAACAACTTGCTTTCGTCTCCTGGAAAGCAAATCCAACGGAAGGAAATCTCATGTCCTTTCACAAAGCCCGAAACAAGTGTGTGTCCACCCTCAGGAGAGCCAGGAAACAATATCTCACCATTCTCAAGACCGAACTCTCTTATCTGTCTCCCTCTTCCAAATCCTGGTGGCGTCTGGTCATATCTGTTTCTGGTGTTTGTTCCCCCTCCATCCCCTCCCTCACCTCAAACGGCTTAACGGCTGACTCCGCACGTGAAAAAGCTGAATGCCTCAACTCTGTGTTTGCCTCTAAATCTTGTGTCCCAAACCCATCCCTCTCTGTACCCACCGTACCCAGTCGTACCCAGCTGCTCCTGGACTCTGTGTCCTTTCCTCCTGACAAGGTGGAAAAGTTTCTGGCAACCCTCGACTCTGATTCTGCAACTGGTCCTGACGGCATCAGCCCACGGGTCCTAAAATCATGTTCTTCTGCACTTTCACTCCCTCTTTCTGTTCTCTTCACCCTCTCTTTTGCTCAAGGTCATCTGCCATCTGCTTGGAAATCAGCCAACATCACCGCTTTGCACAAAAAAGGTGCAAAAACAGATCCCAGCAACTACAGACCAATCAGCCTTCTCCCAATTATCAGCAAAGTCATGGAATCCATCATTGCTTCAGATATTAAATCTTTCCTCTTCTCCAATGGCTTGATCTCTGATCATCAATTTGGTTTCAGACCTGGTCACTCTACTCTGGACATGCTGCTTCTGCTTTCTCAACAATGGATGGAGGTCCTCAACGCCAAACAGGAAATTAGAGCTGTCTCCCTTGACATTTCACGTGCCTTCGATACGGTCTGGCACCCTGCTCTGCTCTCCAAACTCGCCTCCTTTGGTATCCATGGAAATCTCCATGCATGGCTGGCGGACTTCCTCTCTGGTCGTAGTCAACGTGTGGCCCTGAATGGGTTTCTCTCATCTCCTCTTCCTGTTCAGGCTGGAGTTCCCCAAGGTAGTGTTCTGGGCCCTGTGCTTTTTCTGGTCTTCATCAATGATCTCTCTGACTCTCTTGAAAATCCTCTCTATCTCTTTGCTGACGACTCTACTCTCTGTCGCTCCATTCCTCATCCCTCAGATCGGCAGTCTGCAGCCTCCTCACTCTCTGCAGACCTGGACAAAATCACAGACTGGTCAAACAAGTGGAACATGTCTTTCAATCCTGACAAATCTCACACTCTCACAATGTCTCTCCGAAAGGACCGACTGGACAACCCTCCCATCTACTTTCTCAACAATCCTCTCCAAGAAGTTCTGTCGCTCAAGCTTTTGGGTCTCACTATCTGCCATGATCTTTCTTGGGAAAACCACATTTCCAAGCTGACCTCCAAAGCCAGTCGCCGACTGGGCATCCTCCGTCGTGCGAAGTCCTTCCTTGGCACACCTGAGCTCCTCACCACATACAAGGCTTTCATCCGCAGCTCAATGGAATACTGTTCCCCCCTCTGGGTTGGTGCTCCTGCCTCACACCTTGCTCGGCTTCACGCTGTTGAGGCCAAAGCTTTCAGAATCATTGGAATCTCCCGCGATGAAGCTATCTCTGAGGGCCTTTCACTCACTCACCGCAGGCAGGTTGGTGGTCTTTCTGTCTTCTACCGACTCCTCTCCGGCCTTGCTCCCCCAGCTCTCTCTGTGCTCTGTCCCCCCAATATTCCTTCAGGTCGCACAAGATCTGCCTGCAACCCTCTTCTGGTTAAACTGCCAAAGTCTAGGCTCGCTGCTCACCTTCACTCTTTCATTCCCCTTTTCTCCCGCCTCTGGAACAAACTCCCCCACTCCCTTCAATCCCACTCCTCCCTCCAGGTCTTTAAAACAGCTGTTCACCACCATCTCTTATCTTCCCCCATCAAAAACCTTGATCTTTTCTACCCCCGGTAATTCACCCCAGAGTCCTTGCAGTGTTCATATGTTTTAATCCTCTCCCACCTCCCCCCAAGTCCTCCCGATGTCCCTGCTCTCAAATGTTGTGTTTGTGTCCTTCCCCCTCTCTTTTGTGTCCTTCCCCCTCTCTCCCCATCTTGTCTACCGCTCCCCTTGTTTTTTGTGTTTTGTGTGTCGGTTTGTCTTTTTGTGTGATTAATGTTAGCTCTTTCACGAGCCTCGATCTTGTATACAAAAAAAAAAAAAAAAAAAAAAAAAAAAATGTAGCGGTGCTCCGTCTTGCTGAAAAATGAAGTCATCGGAATCTTCATTAAGTTGTGGAAAGAGCCAGTTCTGCAGCATTTCGAGATAGGTTTGCCCCATAACTGTTTTTCCCTCGAAAAAGAAAGGGCCATAAATCTTTATTTGAGAAACGGCACAAAACACGTTCACTTTCAGGGAATCAAGCTCATGCTCTACAGTTTCGTGTGGATTCTCTAGTCCCCATATGCGCACATTGTGATGGTTAACTTTACCGCTTAGACGAAATGTTGCTTCATCAATAAAAAATCAAATGCGGTAAGAAGCTGTCATCTTCTGTTACGTGCTCCTCCCCGACCCCCTGGTCACGGTGTTCCTCCGAGCCCCGAGAGGAGCCAAGGCAGAAAAATATGTTATTCTGTGTCAAAAATCAATAGGGAAACCACACCAATGGTTATCAACAAACAAATATTGTATTAAAAATCACACAAGAATAACGATACAACAATAATAGCAATCAAAAGTACAATCAACACATCTTATGATGGTACCATCAGCTTGTATAGGAAAACTCACTGTGCTCCAAGTGAGTGAAAAAAGAACATTCCCCAATGTCTCTATAGCTCAAAGTTGATCCCCTCCAGTGATCATTAGAGCGATGTCGAATCGAAACCTGAACCCCGTTCAGATGACGGGCCCGGTCACACCGCCAAAACAGCAGAAAGGCGTATGCGGCCGAAGCGGCGCAAAGAGTCACGTGGTCCAAAACTGCGTAAAGCAAACTCAAGGCGAATGGGAAATCCAAAGGCGCCACTGCGTAAGGCAAACTCAAGGCGAATGGGAAATCCAAAGGCGCCCTCCAGGTCTGAACTTTCACGGCTCAGTCGGCGAACCGCAAATTCATCTTCGAAAAGCCACGGTGCACACACACACATCAGATACGTCTGAAAGCGGTGGAAATGGCTGACGAAGCAAATACCTTGCTTGACGCGCGAGCGCACGAATCAAAATGGCCGACGGCTCGTTCTCGAGTCACAACGACCCGGCAATGATTCTTCAGAATCCCAACGCCAAACCTGACACCCAGGTTGATCAGTCACAGCGATAACCCCTATCGCAGAAATTCCTATCCAGAAAATTAAAAGTTCACTCGTGACTCTTGCTCGACAACGTTCGATCCAGAATGCAAAGTAACCAGCTTCTTGTCCGACTTTTTGCTCCTTTCTTTTCTCTCACCTCCTCTTCTTCTTCGTCTTCCGGTTCCCGATCCGGTTTCCTGTTTCATTTAACATTAACCTTTTTACCTTTTGACAATAATAATGGCTATTTCCCTCAAACAATAATAATAATAATACATAGAACCAGAAATGTTTCAAGTGGATGAAAACCACAACACCGGAAGTGACGAATCCGTGACACTTCCATGTTCTGTAACATCACATCACTAAATTCTACACGCTTTCCTTTGTCACCTGTACGAAGAGCCTGTACCAGTTGCAACCGGTATGGCCTCAGGATTAAACGTCGCCTTAACACACGCCAGAGAGTCGTATGAGGGATCGCAAGTTCTCGGCTGGCACGACGAGTGGACTTGTGCGAGCTACACAGAAAACTCTCTTGAATTCTTCTCACGTTTTCCTCTGAAGTGCGTGGTCGCCCTGGGCTCTTCCCCTTACATAAACAGCCTGTTTCCTCAAATTGTCGGTACCAACAACGAATGCTCTTTGGCATTGGCAGATCAATGCCAAAACGCCGTTGAAACACACACTGCACCGAAATTACGGATTCAGTCTTGCTGAAATGCAGAACGCAAAACGCCTTGTGTTGCGGGGTCGCCATCTTGCAAACGACTGAGGCTAGAGGCTGTTGGTGCGCTGGGAGAGCCATCTATCAGTGGTCATTTGAAACTCTATGCCCCGCCCTTTCAAGTGGTAAGAGGTTCATTTATGGGCGGTTCGTGGTTGCATAGATATAGCGATTTCAAATCGGGTCCATCTTTTTGAAACACCCTGTATATATATATATATGTATATATTGGAATATTTTTTTGTGGGGGTGAACTTACTTTTCAAGATGACTTAGAACCAAAAGTTCATTGGAATTATGTTGAAATTATTCTAGATTTTGTTAATGTGACCTTTAAAAGAAACAAAAATGACATTTGACATTTCGAAGCAAATAAATTGATCCATGAAAGTGATGTAAACTGATATCAAACTCAATTCATGGACAGTACTGTGTTAAACTTATGTGCGTTTTCCAGAAGTATCTCTTTATTTTGCACATTAGCCAAAAAATTTTTTAACAAAAACAAAAGTTTAATTACGACTGGGATTACGGAGAGTAAAATTACAGTTCAGTACTTCGTGTAACCCCCACGAGCATTCAGGACAGCACGTACACGTTGAGGCATGCTGTTCACGAGATTTGCCAAGGTTTGGAGTTTGGACAGGAATTGCTTGCCATGCAGCTACAATAGCCTGCTGCAATTCACGCACAGAGGCAGGCTGCTGGTCCAAGTTGTCGATTTGATGCATTAATTCTGCCCACACGTTCTCTATCGGATTCATATCCGGGGACATGGCAGGCCACTCCATATGCTCGACACCACGGTCAGCAAGAAAGTGTTGGATCATGCGAGCACGATGAGGCCATGCATTGTCATCTTGGAAGACAAAGTTTCCTCGAAAGGCTGCACGAACAAATGGAAGCAATGTTTCTTCCAGAATGGCCCTGTGCTTGAACTGGTTCAGGTTTCCATTCAGAACAACCAGGTCAGTTTTGCCCCCTGCATGAAAAGCAGCCCAAACGGTCACCCCACCACCTCCAGCCCCGGACTCTTGGCACTATACAATCTTCGTTGAAGGCTTCATGCACTTGTCTGCGCACTCGGACACAGCCATCTTGACGATAGACCAGAAATCTAGACTCGTCACTGAAGGTCACGTGATTCCTGTGTCCTGGCTGCCATTGACGGTGCTCTCTGGCCCACTGCAATTGGCGCTGGCTGTGTTGTCTGGTCAGGCATGGCTTTCTCAGGGGACGCCTGGCACGATAGCCTGCTTGAACCAGTCGTTGGTTGACTAGCCTTCTGGATACAGGCACATTTGTCAGTTGCTGCCACTCAGCCCTATGCCGATTAGGTGACTTGGTACGGCCATTGCAGACTAACCGGTGCAGCTGGCGATCATCTCTCCTTGTGGTTCTGCGTGGACATCCTGGCCTCGGTATTGGAGTAGGGACACCCCTCTGAGCATTTCGTTTCAGGATCTTTGACACCTGACCTTGAGTGATGCCATACTGCCGAGCAATAGCACGCTGTTTCATGCCAGAATTTCGTAAAGCCACCACTCCATGACAAACAGCATTGTCAAGTTAACGGACCATCTCCAGAGGAAGCGGCAATAACTTTTGTAGACGTGCAGCAGTTGTTTTCCACTAATACAGAACGCAACAACCCTTGTATACCCGACTGTGAAGCCAATCATCAAATGCACCTGTCCGTACATTTTGCCACGCCACCTGTGATATAATCCTGTTGTTGACTTCTTGCTGCGACAGACAATCAGTGACATGGTTCTTTCAACAAATAAATCACCAAAGTGCAAAAGAAACTCACCAGATTGATATACTGAGTTAAGAAAGTAAACCCAAGTCAAGAAAAAAAAAAAATTCCATATTAAATGCCAAGTCTGTATGTATGTATATATATATATATATATATATATATATATATATATATATATATATATATATATATATATATATATATATATACACACACACACACACATATATATATTGTTGCGGATCTCCGACGTCAGCTCTCCCCTTATCAAAGGGGGGTTAATCCCCTTGTCCTTCTATCTGGCCGACGCGAGTCCTGGAAGTTATAACGTCCTTCCCGGCGCGGCATTAGGTAGGGTTTGTTAGGCCTAGGGATTCGCTACTACCTAAGTACTAATGCCAACCAGAAACGAGGGAATAACTCCCGCTCGAATCACGGATATGGATGGAATATTGCCGAGCGGATAGCAATCCACGGCCCGAGCTGTTAACAGGTGACTAGACCCGATTGTAGCGGTTCCGAATCGTGCCACGTTTACCCAATGGAGAAAAGACTGATGCGATCGGATAAGAGGAAACCAGAAAGAACAGGGTAATTTATTATCAAATGTACAGAAAGAAGAAGAGAAAACGAAAGGAATGTACATAAAAGAAAGAGGAAGGAAAAGTACACAGGGCAGTCTTAATTACAGTCTTAACTTATTCCCTGGACAAACGGGCCCATCTCACATACAGACACTCACACGGGGATTGCAGATGGTAGGGTGGAAGGTCCGGCGATGGGTCCAGGCTCCAGTCCGGCTCCGGTCCAGCCGACGAAAACCCCGGCAGGCAGCTCCTCATGTAGTGTAACGCGAGCGAACAATTGTAATGATGGGGGAAGGCTGGTATCCTGGTGTACGTAATATGCGCACGACTCGCGCCAAACGCCCCCTCCCCAATGTCCTTATACTCGCGAGTCCTCCGTAATCACGACAGTCCTCTGCAATACCATCAGCGCTTTTCCACAACGATCAGTCCTCATGCAACACGCAGATTGTGCAAGTCCTTTGGTAATCAGCACCAGCGAGTTCTTTCTGCACAGTCCTCTTAGCACAAGCTTCCACTGTAAGTCCTGTTGAGGGCTTTGCGTTCGCGCTTTTATAAGTAAGCCAGCGAACGCCCCGCAAGCCCCAAAAGCCACGCCTGTCAGGCGATGTCACTCCAGCCATGGTTGGCTGGTTATGGCTTACCGGCCCTGCCCTGACGGCTGGGTGACGTGGCCACACCTCCTCCCTGGCGCTCCGCCCCCTTTTCCCAGGCTTCACCTCGTGGCTTATGGCGGCGTTGAGCAAGCTCACGGGCAGCGAGGGCTGGTTTGGGCGGAAGCCCAGCGAGGTTACAAATGTCGCTGGCCCTAAAGGGCGAGGGCGATGGCTAGTGCTTAATGGCGTCGCTTGGAGGCTGCAAAATGGACGAGGGGCCTACTTCTTATTTGATTGACACAACGCAGATTCAACTATTGGAAAATGGCCTTATCTAAACACATACTAAGGAATAACTGATGTCCTATGGTGACCTACGTGTTGCTTGTGGCCTATCTATGGGGTGCTACCTTTAACCTTTAATGATGTGATATTTACAACAAGTGTGGGTTCTCAAAACCACAACAATATATATATATATATATATATATATATATATATATATATATATATATTGTAACGAATTTGAGAAGTGTAACGGTTTTGAGAAGTGTAACAATTTTGGAGAAAGTGTAACGAATGTGAAAAGTATGGTTTTGTTGTGTGTAACACCCTCGTAATGTAAATAATGGTCGCAGCCGTCCTCCTAGTTAATTCCATGAAACTTACACACAGGCCACGATATATCTTTTTAAATAGTTTATTTCCTTATTCTATGTAGGCTAAATATGTGTTTCCCACTAGATTGACTCTGCATTGCATCAAACGAAATAAAGCGTAGGCCCCTCCGATGATCCATGGCAGCTCAAGTGCCAGGGATTCCCCCACTTGAGCTTTGACAGCAACCGTTTATTGCAGTACTGAACTGCTGTGCAACGTGACGGCGCCTTACCTGCAGCTGCTGACCGGTTTTCGCCATTTGCGGCCATTACGAACAAGGGGAGTGGCTAGAGAAGACGGGTCGCCCCCCTCGTCATAGGGGGGAGGAGTAAGTCGGCCCCGCTCATCCAACCCAGAACAAGGGGTTTGGCTAAGAGAGGGCGGAGCGGGAACCCCCGAGAAAGTGCGCGAAGGTTCGGTGAGAAACCAATATAAGCCGCCGCGGGACGCACTCCACCCTCTTGCTCTGACCCCGTCCTCTTGCTTGCTGTCGCTCGTTGTTGCTGGGGAGAAGGAAGACGCCTGAACGAGCAGGTGTGTGCGAGCCATCGTGCGACCAGCTGTGCTGCAGCTAAGGGGGCAGCTAAGGGGCCGCAGGCCACGAAAAGGACGCGCCAGGCAGCAATCCACGCTGGACCCTCCATTGCCTCCCAAAACAACCATCCATCCTGAAGCCATACCTGCCTGCAATATCCCCCGTGTAAGTGTGAACGTCGTCTGTCTTGAATGTTGTCCTGGGGTTTTAAAGTAAATTGAATAGTATAAGCTAACGATTCACTGTGTGACTGCTTCTTCCATCCATTGCTTGTAAATAACTTTGATCGCTCCTTCTTTTTGCTTGTGTGTATAATAAATCCTGTTATTCCTCCGTACTCTATCTTCTTCTCTCTTCCTCTTTACATTCGGTCGCTTTAGAGGTTTCCCGATTGAATACCTGTGGCGCGATTGGTCAACGTTGGGGGAGTCGGGCTAATCGGGGATCCTGTAACGGTCGCGGTTGACCATCCGCTCGGACCAAAGTAACATCTTGTCCGCGACCCGTAACAATTGGTGTCTAGGAGTGGGATACGAGGCCCGAACCAAATTTTTAAAACGTGTAGAAAAAAAAAAAAAATTTGGTCAAAATTACGAGCTGCCGAAATTGCGTTGTTTTATAAAACCCGAATTTTGAGATCGCGCCATGGACAATCAAGGCGATCGGATGTCGGTGGGGGAGATAGACGGGTTAGGGGTAACCCAGGACCTCGGGGAAATGTATGTGGAGGAAAGGGAGGAGGAGAGCAATGGCAATGTGGTTGAGGGAGTATCAGGCGCACAAAATGGCGGCCTCGCGCACGAGGTTACGGGTGCGCAAAATGGCGCCTCGCACATGGCCACGGTGCCCGCAACTGTAGCAGCGCCGCTGGTGGATTTGAACCTTTTTTTTATACAAATGAAGGCCCTTATGGCCCAGAATAGCGAACAATTGGAACAAAGAATGGGCAAGCAATTAAGGGAGGACATGGGGGCCAATAGCCAACGGTTAGAACAAAGGATGGGGTCCAATAGCGAGAAATTGAGGGAGGACATGGGGGCCAATAGCCAACGGTTAGAACAAAGGATGGGGTCCAATAGCGAGAAATTGAGGGAGGACATGGGGTCCAATAGCGAGAAATTGAGGGAGGACATGGGGGCCCAGATCGGAGGGTTAGGGAGTAGAATAGAGGGATTAGAAAAAAATTTTGAGGGGTTAGACAATGGGATAAAAGAGGTGAAAAATGGGTTAATGGGGTTAGAAAATAGGATGGAAGACAAATTGCGGGAAGTAGGGGAACAATCTGCCCGGGAAATCAAACGAATGGGGAACCAGATAGAGGAGTTGCAAATCGGGTTAGAAAGTAAACTGGATGCTCAGAGGGATGAATTGGTACAGATGAGGGTGGCATCTACCAAAGAGATGGAGGAGATGAAAGAGGGGATACGACGAGGCGTAAGTGAGGAGGTCTCGGGGGTACGCGAGGAGGTAAAGCGAGGCGAAAAGCGTATGGAGAAAGAGGTGAGAAATAATACGGCGAGGTTACAAGGGGGCATAGAGGACCTGACGGAGGAGGTGGAACAGCTGACGGAGGGACAGACGGAGTTAGTGGAGCAGGTTCAAAGGAACACTGCAGTACTCGGAGGGTTAAAGGCGACATAAAAAGAAATTAAAAATGACTTGATAGCGACACAGAGGCAATGTCAGATGGTACGTGAGGGGCTGACAATGAGGTTGGACGAGGTGACAGAGGTAATGGAGACAAAGGACCGGCAGGTGAGGATGCACATAGAGACGGTCACGGTAGCCTTAGAGGACGAACTTGAGGAGACGCACCGGGAAAGAAAAGAGGTGAAGCAAAAATTAGAGGAAGTGGAAGAAGAGGTGAGTGAAATTAAGAAGGGACGGACAGAAACTAAGAGGGAGATAAAAGAGGAAGTAATGGAATATGTACAAGGTCGGTGCTCAACTCATGATGTGCTGCTCGCTAACCAAATAAAGAGTTTGCAGGTGGCAAAAGAGGTGCGGAGACGAGGTGCCAAGGTGAGTGGCGAAATATTCGGCAATGTATATGATGTGAGGAAAGCTTCAGTCGGCTTGGGGATTGGTTTGGATCCGGGTGTTCGTGAAAGGCCGTTGGCGAAGTGTGCGACAGGTCTGGTGTGCGAAAAAAGAGGTGTGCGAGAATGTCCGACCATGGGGTGTGTGAGGGAAAAGTGCGCGCCGACCAGTGAGTGTGCTGTCGAGAGTGAGTCGGTCGTAGCGCGTGTGCGAGGGAGCACATGGAAGCGCGGTGTGGCGAGTGTTACGGAGGAAGTAACGAAAGAGTGTGCGCAAGAGGATGCGCGAGAAAGGTGTGTAACGGACAGGTGCATGGGGAAAGAGTGCGCTGTCAAGAGTGAAGGAGAATGCACGCCTGTGGTGAGAGTTACAGAGGATGTAACGAAAGAGTGTGCGCAAGAGGATGCGCGAGAAAGGTGTGTAACGGACAGGGGCATGAGAAAAGAGTGCGCTGTCAAGAGTAAGGGTGAGTGCGCGACCGAGAGTGGAGGTGAAAGTAGGGAGAGTGACACGGAGCGTGAGTTGGTTGTGACAGGTGAGCGAGGATGTACATCTGGAATGGAAGGATGCACACCTGGAATGGTAGAGCGTGTGTGGGAATGCACACTTGAGTTGGTCGTGAGGCACGTGGTTGGGTGTGCGAGTGAGAGCACACCTGTGATTGTCACAGAGGAGGTGACCGAGGAAGGGGCGCGAAGAGGTGTGTTGGTGAGGTGTGCGAACAACGAATGTGTGCCAAAGTGTTCGGTGGTCAGGTGTGTGACCAAGTCTGTGAGCGGAATGAGTGTACCGAGGTGTGTAAGAGAAGGTGCAATGACGAGGAGCATGGGAATAGTTGGATGTATGAGCAAGAAAGGGGTAGCGTATGCGTGTAAGCATGCAGGTGAGGCATCGACGGTAACCGGGTTAGTGGTTAGAGCAACTTATAGCCGGATCGGGCCCTCGGTGCGTGCCGGGCTTCGCGTGCCGCGAGAACCAGCGGGGATCCGAGCCACGGCGGGTTCGAAAGGACCGCCGTACGCGATCCACGCTGGGCCTCGCTTTGAACGGCCGCGTCCGTGCTCCACTAGGCGGAGCGGGCAGCCCGATAGGAAGGGTCGTCATGGTGACCACTTTTTGTTGAGGCATTCCGGCAGGTCGAGATCGGGCCATGGGATGGCTCCACGCCGAGGTGGTGCGTGGGATCTCGGCCTGGGTAAGCCCCCGCCCCTGCCCCGAATGCGGGACGTATCCAGCCGCTGGCACAAAACAACCCGCATTCATTGCTTGGCTGTACGAAGCCGAGCTTTAGAAGGGAATTGGCGCACCGAGAGGATCTAATAAGGAGACGAGTGATGAGGTTAGTGTTTTGGACCCAAAATTAGAAAAAGGCAAAATTTGATGATTGGTACGGTGATTGGCAGATGATTGGCAAAATTTTTGATTGGCTGAAATTTGGTGTGCCAAATTGATAGTAGGACCTCCCCGATGTGGTGGGATGGCAACTCTGTCATCCCTCACAGAAGGGTGGGCAAAGGAGCACTAGCTTATGGGGTTGATGGCAGTGAAAACTAGCCCGGGTGGGTTAGGATATCGTGTGTAGGGATCTAGCGAAGATGACATTAGGTGACGTTAAGATTAGTTAGTGACAATGACACCTGTAGTGGGGACGCAGGTAGATTAGAGTGGATGATAATGACGTGGTATGTGCTTAGTTTAAAGGGAAGACGGGGAGCACTAAGTTAGCAGGGTAACAGGTAGATGAGATGATGCCGTGTGTGTGAGGATTGAACACGTGTGATTGAACAGGTGTGATTGCACAGGTGTGCAACTGAACAGGTGTGTGGAGCAGTGTATGAGTGAGTGAAGGTGATTGTGTGTGTGTTGACCAAATGGTCCAGGAAGAAAGGAGGGTGCAGGTGGCACCAGGTGTGAGTGCACAGGTGTGCAACAACAGGTATGGAGAATGGTTGTGTGGAATAAATGGTATGGGATATATGGCGTATTGGGATGGATGGTCGTGGAGTGAGTATGGTGGAAACTATGGAGTGGAGTGGGTGGTGCGAAGGTGTGAATGGGGGAAGGATGGACCCCCATCACGAATACCCGGGGCGGGTAGTGTAAGTGTTAGGTAGAGGGTACAGGTAAATTGTGGTTGGATATTGGCATCTGTGGTGTGGGTGGAAGAATGGTGATTGGATGGGTGCATTAGTGTTGTGGAAATGGCTGGGCGTGTAGCCTGTTAGTGTGTGTAGTTGGTTTGGGCACTCCACCACTGTGAGGATGTCGGCCAGGTGAGGCCGCAGGTGGGCTCTGGGAGCCGGTAGTTGTGGATGGGGCCCGAGGATCCGGAGGACGGACCCGGGTAGCCCAGTGCCAGAGGGCACCGAGTGGGGTGACAGAGCCAGGAGGGGCCTTCCCCAGCTAGATAGGTTAGGGTGAGGAGCTAGGTAAGCTCGGGTGGCAACTGCGGTGGTGGAGGTGTGCAGCTGGGTAGACCTGCTGGGAGAGCTACACATCACAGCCCAGAAATTGTGCAAGGGCACCGGGAGATGAATCGGGGGAGTGAGACCCCAAATTGAGAAGCACCACAGTTTGGTCAATGGGAATTGGTTTTTAGAACCCATAGAGTAAGTTGGCCAATGGATTGGCAGGGAGAGACCCCGGGTAGTGTAAAGTGTGTTAAAGTCATTTAGAGGATAGATAGGATGAAGGATCTCCTCGCACCATCTGCATCCACTCACCTGAGGTGACAGGTACTCCGCACCATGCCATGTTTAATTATTTTTGATGCAAATGTTTTGGATTGTGAGACGCATCATGACGTGGGTGTGACATTGTGCTTGATGTTCCATCTCTT
The DNA here is from genome assembly GCF_964187855.1 of Myxine glutinosa. Lineage (NCBI taxonomy): Eukaryota > Metazoa > Chordata > Myxini > Myxiniformes > Myxinidae > Myxine > Myxine glutinosa. The sequence goes on along the minus strand of NC_136266.1, from coordinate 120,729,703 downwards.
CCTCCTTATGAGGATTGATGATGAATTGGGTGATGGCAAATTTTGAAGTAGAGGGATTGGAGACGAATTTGGTGTAGAAGGGAAAGATGGGGAAGACAAGACGTAGTGACGAATTTGTAAAGGTGTAAATTGTTGTAAATATGGGGTAAGGGCAAGGGTAGTGTAGGTGACAGGGGGGGTGACGTATGGTAGGGACGAGTTTTTCTCACTTCGCTCTCCGTACGCACTTCACCCTGCATTGCCTTTATTGACGTGTACCCTTGTGACCTTACCCCTCGCTCATTTGTCTTCCCCCCTTTTGTCTCCCACTTGAGGACCTGTGCGCCATTGGGCGCCGAGGGGAGCGTGCGTGAGGTGGCCATTGTGCGCACGAGATTCCCAGAACCAGCATGCATTGCGTTGATGTACCACTTTATGGACCGCTGTTCTGCGGCCAAGTACCACTTGATGGACCCCAGGTTCTGGGGCAGGGCACCTCTGTTGGAGACCGGCCATAGTGGCCAGGGAATCTTGCTTGCGGACCTCGGTAAGGTGGCACCTATGCCAAACAGGTGGAACACCCTTAGTTGGCCCCTGAGGCCCTAAATAAAAATGAACACAAGTTGTGCTTTTTATTATTTCCAAGTAGGCCGCATGAAGCCAGAAGACGTCGGGAAGAACATCGGCCCAGCAGAGAAAGAGAAGACCACCACCAGTTGTTTTGTTGTGTTTATTATGAACAGTGGTGACTGTGCATCAAGTGGTGCTTTTGGTGCTTTTGTGGTGCTTGGTGGTTCTTTTGGGTGCTTTGGTGGTATTGGTACTGGTGCATCGATGCAATGCGTGTTGTCTCCTCCCTCCCAACAGGAATTTCTTTTTCTTGTTCCCTAAAAAGAAAAAAAAAAACACAGGTCCTGGGTTGCGTTGTAAATAAGAAATAACGTCACCGTGAATAATGCTCCCCACCGTAAATGTATAGTTTGAGAACAATTCCGTAATTCGGTTAGCTGTGGGCTTGAGCTGTTAGACAGGGTGCAATGCAATAGGGGGACATACTTATTTGTATTTTAAAATCGTCACACTCAGGGTCAGGTTAATTGTAGAGGGAATTACACCTACGTGTCACACTAAGTTAAAGTTTTGTAGGCCCGAGTACGGGCCTGAAGAAAGGAGGGTGCAGTGTAACAAATTTGAGAAGTGTAACGGTTTTGAGAAGTGTAACAATTTTGGAGAAAGTGTAACGAATGTGAAAAGTATGGTTTTGTTGTGTGTAACACCCTCGTAATGTAAATAATGGTCGCAGCCGTCCTCCTAGTTAATTCCATGAAACTTACACACAGGCCACGATATATCTTTTTAAATAGTTTATTTCCTTATTCTATGTAGGCTAAATATGTGTTTCCCACTAGATTGACTCTGCATTGCATCAAACGAAATAAAGCGTAGGCCCCTCCGATGATCTATGGCAGCTCAAGTGCCAGGGATCCCCCCACTTGAGCTTTGACAGCAACCGTTTATTGCAGTACTGAACTGCTGTGCAACGTGACGGCGCCTTACCTGCAGCTGCTGACCGGTTTTCGCCATTTGCGGCCATTACGAACAAGGGGAGTGGCTAGAGAAGACGGGTCGCCCCCCTCATCATAGGGGGGAGGAGTAAGTCGGCCCCGCTCATCCAACCCAGAACAAGGGGTTTGGCTAAGAGAGGGCGGAGCGGGAACCCCCGAGAAAGTGCGCAAAGGTTCGGTGAGAAACCAATATAAGCCGCCGCGGGACGCACTCCACCCTCTTGCTCTGACCCCGTCCTCTTGCTTGCTGTCGCTCGTTGTTGCTGGGGAGAAGGAAGACGCCTGAACGAGCAGGTGTGTGCGAGCCATCGTGCGACCAGCTGCGCTGCAGGTAAGGGGGCAGCTAAGGGGCCGCAGGCCACGAAAAGGACGCGCCAGGCAGCAATCCACGCTGGACCCTCCATTGCCTCCCAAAACAACCATCCATCCTCAAGCCATACCTGCCTGCAATATCCCCCGTGTAAGTGTGAACGTCGTCTGTCTTGAATGTTGTCCTGGGGTTTTTAAGTAAATTGAATAGTATAAGCTAACGATTCACTGTGTGACTGCTTCTTCCATCCATTGCTTGTAAATAACTTTGATCGCTCCTTCTTTTTGCTTGTGTGTATAATAAATCCTGTTATTCCTCCGTACTCTGTCTTCTTCTCTCTTCCTCTTTACATTCGGTCGCTTTAGAGGTTTCCCGATTGAATACCTGTGGCGCGATTGGTCAACGTTGGGGGAGTCGGGCTAATCGGGGATCCTGTAACGGTCGCGGTTGACCATCCGCTCGGCCCAAAGTAACATCTTGTCCGCGACCCGTAACAATATATATATACAGACTTGGCATTCAATATGGAATTATTTTTTTTGTGGGGGTGAACTTACTTTTCAAGATGTCTTAGAACCAAAAGTTCATTGGAATTATGTTGAAATTATTCTAGATTTTGTTAATGTGTCCTTTAAAAGAAACAAAAACCACATTTGACATTTCGAAACAAATAAATTGATCCTTGAAAGTGATGTAAACTGATATCGAACTCAATTCATGGACAGTACTGTGTTAAACTTCTGTACGTTTTCCAGAAGTATCTCTTTATTTTGCACATTAGCCAAATTTTTTTTATAACAAAAACAAAAGTTAAATTACGACTGGGATTACAGACAGTAAAATTACAGTTCAGTACTTCGTGTAACACCCACGAACATTCAGGAGAGCACGTACACGTTGAGGCATGCTGTTCACGAGATTTGCCAAGGTTTGGACATGAATCGCTTGCCATGCAGTGACAATAGCCTGCTGCAATTCACGCACAGAGGCAGGCTGCTGGTCCAAGTTGTCGATTTGACGCGTTAATTCTGCCCACAAGTTCTCTATCGGATTCATATCCGGGGACATGGCAGGCCACTCCATGTGCTCTACACCACGGTCAGCAAGAAAGTGTTTGATCATGCGAGCATGATGAGGCCATGCATTGTCATCTTGGAAGACAAAGTTTCCTCGAAAGGCTGCACGAGCAAATGGAAGCAATGTTTCTTCCAGAATGGCCCTGTGCTTGAACTGGTTCAGGTTTCCATTCAGAACAACCAGGTCAGTTTTTCCCCCTGCATGAAAAGCAGCCCAAACGGTCACCCCACCACCTCCAGCTTGGACTCTTGGCACTATACAATCTTCGTTGTGGGCTTCATGCACTTGTCTGCGCACTCGGACACGGCCATCCTGATGATAGACCAGAAATCTAGACTCGTCACTGAAGATCACGTGATTCCAGTGTCCTGTCTGCCATTGACGGTGCTGTCTGGCCCACTGCAATCGGCGCTGGCGGTGTTGTCTGGTCAGGCGTGGCTTTCTCAGGGGACGCCTGGCACGATAGCCTGCTTGAACCAGTCGTTGGTTGACTAGCCTTCTGGATACAGGCACATTTGTCAGTTGCTGCCACTCAGCCCTAAGCCGATTAGCTGACTTGGTACGGCCATTGCGGAATAACCGGTGCAGCTGGCGATCATCCCTCCATGTGGTTCTGCGGGGACGTCCTGGCCTCGGTATTGGAGTCGGGACACCCCTCTGAGCATTTCGTTTCAGGATCTTTGACACCTTTTTTTTTTGTTTTTTTTTTGTTTTGTTTTGTATACAAGATCGAGGCTCGTGAAAGAGCTAACATTAATCACACAAAAAGACAAACCGACACACAAAACACAAAAAACAAGGGGAGCGGCAGACAAGATGGGGAGAGAGGGGGAAGGACACAAAAGAGAGGGGGAAGAGGGGGAAGGACACAAACACAACATTTGAGAGCAGGGACATCGGGAGGACTTGGGGGGAGGTGGGAGAGGAATAAAACATATGAACACTGCAAGGACTCTGGGGTGAATTACCGGGGGTAGAAAAGATCAAGGTTTTCGATGGGGGAAGATAAGAGATGGTGGTGAACAGCTGTTTTAAAGACCTGGAGGGAGGAGTGGGATTGAAGGGAGTGGGGGAGTTTGTTCCAGAGGCGGGAGAAAAGGGGAATGAAAGAGTGAAGGTGAGCAGAGAGCCTAGACTTTGGCAGTTTAACCATAAGAGGGTTGCAGGCAGATCTTGTGCGACCTGAAGGAATATTGGGGGGACAGAGCACAGAGAGAGCTGGGGGAGCAAGGCCGGAGAGGAGTCGGTAGAAGACAGAAAGACCACCAACCTGCCTGCGGTGAGTGAGTGAAAGGCCCTCGGTGTTGACTACATCGCAGGAGATTCCAATGATTCTGAAAGCTTTGGCCTCAACAGCGTGAAGCTTTGGCCTGACCTTGAGTGATGCTATACTGCCGAGCAATAGCACGCTGTTTCATGCCGTAATTTCATAAAGCCACCACTCCATGACAAACAGCATTGTCGAGTTGACGGACCATCTCCAGAGGAAGCGGCAATAACTTTTGGAGACGTGCAGCAGTTGTTTTCCACTAATACAGAACGCAACAACCCTTGTATACCCGACTGTGAAGCCAATCATCAAATGCACCTGTCCGTACATTTTGCCACGCCACCTGTGATATAATCCTGTTGTTGACTTCTTGCTGCGACAGACAATCAGTGACATGGTTCTTTTAACAAATAAATCACCAAAGTGTAACAGAAACTCACTCGATTGATATACTGAGTTAAGAAAGTAAACCCAAGTCAAGAAAAGAAAAAAAATTCCATATTAAATGCCAAGTCTGTATATATATATATACAGTCACGTGAAGATGTAAGTACACCCCATGTAAAGTTTTGACTTTTTCAACATATTTCAACATCCAGCTATTTGATCTTCATTTCAACAATATTGATAGATAACGGTGATATAATATAACAAATATCATGAAACATTTACATTTTGTAGTCCATTGTATAATTTAAATAAACATAAATGCAAATTTCGCATGTGGAAAAAGTAAGTACCCAATTAAAACCCAATTTCAGAGTTTTCTGTGTAATAAACATAACCAACAAAAATGTGATTTTCACACAAAAGGCTTCATGTCTAGCTTGTAAGACATTGATATTCAGATTCTACATAAAATTATGATTTAGAAATGATTTAAAAACCATTTGGCCTCTGATTCCACATTAAAATGTACAATGTATTACAGCGTGAAATTGATATTTTTGGACTTCAGAGACACTCAAATGGCTGTTACCATGGCAACTATATTTTAATTTCATATTATTTGTGTTCTTGAGTGATCTCCAGGTCAGTAGCTTTATTTTGATACCTTACATGACCATATACCAGAGAGTAAAATTGATATCTAGAATTAAAGCATAATTTTCAGATTTCGCCAAAATATAGAAAAATAACAACAAAAAAACGCATTTTTCACCCAAACCACAACATTTGCGGCACATAAGAAATGGATTTTTGGGATCTGCATTAAATTTTGGTTTAGAAAAGTTGATCAAACCTTTTGGCCTCAGACGCTGCACAAAAAGTACCGTAGCTCTTGGACCATATGTATGTGTACCCATGAGTTCATTTGAGGTATTGGTTCATGGTACTGGACTGACAGTCGAGGGCTTCTATATTCTTTCCTTCCTGTGTCTCTTGGTTCCTCTTCAATAAATTATTTTAAGCTTTCTTTCGATTCCATTTTTTACTGCCTCTGTTGCACAATCCATGTTCCCCTACATTATCAATTTCACCATTATTCTTGATTTCTGCCACCTCTAAAATCTCAAAGATGAAGCCAAACCAGCCTTAGCAAAACAAAACTATGTGAGGAACGTGGGACAACATATGCGCCTGTCAGGAATAAGGTGGGGTATTATGACTAATTCCTCCACCTATTACAGTGTATAACTAGAACGGCACTCGGTGGAGAGCATACCTCCGTCAGGCTGAACAGTTTGCGTTTTCTATCCCACTGATAGGTCAGATCTGGATTCGGACCTGAACCAAAATTGAATCCATTCTTCCTTGTCACATATCCTACCTGTCCACCAAGTTTCATTTGAATCTGTCCACAACCTTTTTGAGATATCCTGTTCACAGACAGATAACCAGACAGACAAACAAACAGATTGGGGTGAAAACATAACCTCCATGCATCCACCTTTGGTGGTGGGGGGAATTTGAGAATTCATAGACACCTTTCTCCGAACAATATTGGGAATTAAGGGCATGGGCGGGGTCTACGAACAGCAAATTTGATTGGTCCTGTAAACAAAACAGGCCAAAATATTTTGTCCAAGTACTGCTAAACGGAAGGGTTTTGTATGTGCCAATAAAGCGATTTGTGTTCTGCAGTGCTCATGTATATAATTCAATTGAAAAAAAAAAAAAAACATTGTTGGAGGAAAAAAAACATTTCAGAAGTTTACCGCCGTTGATGCGTCATCTTAAACACCACCTTATTTTAACACATCACATTAGTTATTTATACCTGTTGTTTGTCTTGTTTATAGCATCTTTAAAAACAGTAAGTTTCCTGTTTGGAATAATTTTGAAAAAAGATGATCTCACTCCTCTCAGCGCATTTGCGAACAGGATGAATTAAGAGCCAAAGTACTACTGAACTACAAGTCTGTTTTCCAACTCACGTTCTGCTTTGTGTTGTTGGAAACCCCGTTTGTTTGTTTCACTTGTTTTGTTTCAAATACAACATTCACTTGAAATTAAATTGTCAATGTAATGCCGCGCTACGTTCCAGTGGGAATGACTGCGTGTTCTGGATTGGACCGCGTCCTCATCAATCATGGTGCTTCTACATCCAGATATGACACAATCACACCGAAGTGATTGTTGTTGTTGTTGTGTTGCCCCAGTCAGTTCTGGTTGAACAGACCAGCGGCACAGAGATAGCTGATCGATCTCACAGGAGCAATCCAGAGATCCCTCACATCCAGGATGTTGTGCTCTTGCCTCTGAAGCCAGGACCGCACAGTCTTCCATGATAGGTTCTCTGATCCGAGAACACCGTATTCGTTAAACATGACACGGAGGTGGTTGACGTCCACGCTTGAGTCTCGGCTGATCCAAAGATAGTGGAACTATCACTGTTCTACATGGACCAACTTATGTAGCCTTTTCCGGGTTTCCAGTTTTTCCTTCTACTTCTGTGATTGAGAGTTTGCAGCTGTATCCATCTTGTTAATCCCCTGTGTCCTCCCCTTTCCCTCGTTCTTCCCCACATCCCTTATTTCTCAGTGTCCCTCTATTTTGTCCATCAACCCTGCAGTCGGTGTGTCTACCCCACCACCTCTCTCCGCTGGTCTCTTCGTTTGGTTACGTTCTGATCTTTTCTACCTCTTCTACCTCCTCCTCCACGAGCCTGAACACTGAATACCAAAAAGAGGTTTTGTAAATACGTCAGTTGTAGTTTAATAGATTAGTATTTGTTTTGTAAACGAGATTGCTTTTTTCTGTCACGTCCATGTTAAACTGTTGAGTTCACGTAATGATGACTTTTGCAGGGGTTTAAGTTGCAAGTGTTCACCACTTGGCAATCCTTGTGAGCGAATGACAACAAGACAGTTATTTGGACATTCGAGACCACAACATAATCATTTCGAGATGAAACATTCATTCAGCCTCCCAAGAGGGGTGATGCTTTTCACGGATCTGCACAAAAGTGATGTCACACAGAAACGGTTGACGTCGAGCTTGGACCCGAACCTCTTGGGGGCACATCTGGCTTCATTTGGAGAGAAACGTCCCCTGCCATGTTTAACATCCAGCCTAGTTTATGAAGCGTGCTCTGTCATATGAAGCATGCAACTGTAGTCAGCACAAGTGAGATGGTGAATGTATGTTTGCATTAAAAAAAATTGTGCAGACAGGATATGAACAGTAATTCTCATTTTGCTCCAATAAAGCCTCATTAAGTCTCGTAAGAAAGATTTTCTTCCAGAAATAGGAGCTGGAGATGAAATAAGCTTTTGATTTATATCCCATGTAACAAATAGAGTGCACTGTATTATTTTGCTGAGTTTCTGATACATTGCAGAATCGTAATTGAACAGGGGTCAAGCAGGTGCCTGAAGCACAAAAGGTCAGGTCTGTGGTTTGACCCGGGCCTTGCAATACAAACCCAAAATGATGTCCGTGAGACTTGACTGCATCTTCAGCAAGTGCCAAAGCAGCCGCTTTTCATCCTTCATCCTTGTCAGAATGGCTGCAAAATGTCCCTCAGCAACAGTGCTTCCATTATACACGAAATGAATTAAACTCTGAAAACAAGAAAACATTTTGTGACAATAATTTGAGGCACATTGCAAGAATATATTCAATCAAGGAAGTATAGTTTAACGATCAGATAGTTTAATTATATGGACTAGCAACGGTGCAGACAGGATATGCTTCAATTGGGCTTCAATTTGGAGGCCCAAATGAAAAGGCAAAATATCACAAATTGAAGGCTTTTTTTTATTTTAAACGATTTATATAAACATCCGTTGAATCATATCACACGCAAATCATCAAAATCTAAACAGTATTTGTAGAATTTCAATAAAAGCCACATCACTGTTCATATCGGTAAATATTATTCCATCGTGTTTGGAAAAACTGGAAAATTGGAAATTGGAAAAATTGGAAAATTGGAAAAAAAATTGGAAAAACAATATAGCATTTTTTACTCCAGGCGGTCCCAGGATTACACACCCAAAATTTCGTTGCGATCGGTTCAGCCGTTTTTGCGGTACATATGGGAACAGACTGACAGACAGACATTTGGTGAATTATAGTAAAATTATTGAGTGGGCTGGGTGGATTTTGTTGAAGGTCATGCTCTTTCTGGTGCGTCGGTACTGCTGAAATGGTCACATGGTGGAGAATACACTGGGAAATTAGCCAGAGTGGGAGCAATTTTGGATTTGGCTGGAGTAGCGGTTCGGTCTTGAAACTAAACTACATAGCTCAAGGCCGAGTACACTGCTTACAAAATATCCTGCCAGCCTGGAAGCAATTCTTGCTTACAAGCAAATGCAATAAAGCACGGGACAAATTGTCTTCAAAATAACGGAAAGTGCTCCATTAGCGCACGCACATGGTGGCGTCCTCGCGATGAGGACAGTAGACTGGCATCCCTGAGATCGCAGGTGAAAGGCAAGTAGTATTAAGCATTTCTGATTCTATGTTTCCAGCTGAGCTTGTCCGAGGAGAATTACCACGTCTGTAAAAATCCAGCTGGCACAATAACCTACAGTGGCACGGTGGGAATAAACTACCTGCCCCGCGTTGCGCCTTCCACATGTTATATTAGTCCTCCCAATGTGGTTGCCTCGTAATGCCATGAGCGCATTTTTAAATTGGCACTAAAATGTTATCTATGAAAAGGCAACCTCAAAAAACGTTTTTTTTATTCAAACCTTTTAAAAACCTATATATTTTTTCAAAGTTTTATTCAAATTTATTTTATTCAAATTTATTTTATTTGTATTTTATTCAAATTCAAATGTATTGTTTACTTATTTTATTCAACTTTTTATTCAAAATAATTTAAATATTTTATTAAATTTTTTAGATTTTTATTCAAAAAGCTTTTATTCAAACCAATTTTTTAAAACGAAATCTGACTGTACAGGGACGGATGCTTGTACAAGAGTAATTTGTAGCAATGATCAAAATGAAAACCATCAAGGATGATTGAAAGTGTTTTTGGGGAAATTTTAAGAATTTCTTTTTTAATCAAAGAAAAAAATTTATTTTTAGAAAATCGGAAATTATTTTTAGGAAAAATTAAAGATTTTTTTATGTAAAAAAAATTAGAAATTTTTAAAATTATTTTTAGAAAAATGTAAACTATTTTTAGGATTGAAAGAGTGAAATAGAAAAATTCCTCGCATCGCTAGGATAACTTTTCTTTTAGTAATATTTGTGCGGGGCTTATACAATATATTTCCTACATTATGAACAATGCCAAGCAAAGAATGCCTTCGATCGATTGGTGGACTCAGACTGGTTGAAAAGTATTGACACGAAGCTGACTCCAAGAAACCGATACAGCAGAAGATCGTGAACTAGTTTACCGAAAGATACCAATAGGAATCGGTTAGCATATGGATCTTGACTTGAACGTCAATTTATCCCAGGTCCGCAGCGCTCAAGAAGCCTCGAAATTCCCAGCCTCGATATCTGAATACCTTGAACAGAGGGTTTTCATTTCCCAAGGACAAAGGTTTACCTTTCAAGTCCAACGTATAAAAATTGTGTGTTACTAATGAGGATAGGGTTAAAGTGTTTGTGCCTGTCCCTTTGTATGCTTAGAAAGTGACGGATGATCCCGGCATCAAAGGATGCACATTAAAATGTAATAAAAAGCAAAAATGGAAAACATTTGTGGTTTCTCTCAATATACACGAAGTATACTGAGCTTAACACATTCATGATAGTAGTGTAATAATGTTGTTTCTGGGACACCTCCGTTTAACATGGGAAATCCCTATCTAATGTCATTTACCCCCTTGTCTTTTTCAAAAATCATAAACACCTCTATTTCTCCCACCCTCATCTTTATGAACCTTTTGTCTGTAGTACCTATCCTTAATGTTGTTCATTAGACCACTCAAACACTACAAATATTTGTTTTCTCTTATAGACCTATCATCCTTCTTCTACATATCATCTGGCAGATTAATCTTTGACCCATTCACTTCCATATTAATTCTTTCCCTCCCTCATTGCCCCTAAACACCTATATTTCTCTCACCCTGTTCTTTACGAACCTTCTAACCTTTTGACATGTTATCCTTATTCATTAGACCACTTAAACACCTGTGATCCTTCTGACCTCATGGACCTTTTAACCTTTTACTCTTAATATCATCTGGTGAATCATCTTTGACCCACTCAAACAACGACCCTACAAATATTTGTTTATGTGTGGGAAATAATTTAATTCTCCTACAACTCTCTTCACCGTCTAATACATTAACAAAAAATATGTTTGAGTTTGGTTCTTTATTAAGATATTTTAACTGAGCTAAGATAAAATGGTAAACCTCCCTCAATGTTCTTATTTGAGCGCCTCCAGTGCCACACACTTTTTGGTAGGCTCTGCCCACCTTTTGTTAAGCTCCGTCCACTTTTTGGAAAAACCCCGCCCACTTTTTGGTAAGCCACGCCCACCTTTTACTAAGCCCCGCCCACTTTTTGTTAAGCCACGCCCACTTTTTGCTATGCCCCGCCCACTTTTGCTAAGTCCCACCCACTTTATAAACTCTTCAGCATTGTATCATTTCCAGGTAATACATAACATCATTTTCAGGGAATTTCCATCACATCATTTCCAGTTAAGACACGCCCAGGGAATTTCCACAGGAAATGACACACACCCAGCCCTTCTTATAAAAGGCACCGACCACACAGGCTTTTTCAAACACGCTTTCTGCTTCACTTGAGAATGGACTCCTATGCCGAAATGGAATGGGATAACTTTGCTATTCCTTGGAGTCCTACTACCTGTGTAGCGCTCAACCTTCAGATTGATGAACTGGACTCGAACCTCTTGTCGATGGAGGAAATTGTATCTGAGCTACGAAATGAAAATTCTACTTTTAACACAACTTGGGATAAAGTTATTTTTTTGTTTGAAGATCTTTTGAACAACCAAGACCCACAGAACGAGTTCTACCTTGATGACCCAGCCAAAGAGTTATACCTTGGAGATCCACAAAATCCTGAAAAAGAGTTCTACCATGATGATACTTATTGTGAGTTATCAAAACAAAACCCACTGAACGAGTTCTACCTTGATGACCCAGCCAAAGAGTTATACCTTGGAGACTCACTAAATTTGGGAAAAACAAATTATGAGGTCTGCCTAGATGGTTCTAACTGTGGAGCCTACCTTGGAGACTCACTAAATTTGGGAAAAACAAATTATGAGGTTTGCCTAGATGGTTCTAACTGTGGAGCCTACCTTGGAGACTCACTAAATTTGGGAAAAACTAATTATGAGGTCTGCCTAGATGGTTCTAACTGTGGAGCCTACCTTGGAGACTCACTAAATTTGGGAAAAACTAATTATGAGGTCTGCCTAGATGGTTCTAACTGTGGAGCCTACCTTGGAGACTCACTAAATTTGGGAAAAACAAATTATGAGGTCTGCCTAGATGGTTCTAACTGTGGAGCCTACCTTGGAGACTCACTAAATTTGGGAAAAACAAATTATGAGGTTTGCCTAGATGGTTCTAACTGTGGAGCCTACCTTGGAGACTCACTAAATTTGGGAAAAACTAATTATGAGGTTTGCCTAGATGGTTCTAACTGTGGAGCCTACCTTGGAGACTCACTAAATTTGGGAAAAACTAATTATGAGGTTTGCCTAGATGGTTCTAACTGTGGAGCCTACCTTGGAGACTCACTAAATTTGGGAAAAACTAATTATGAGGTCTGCCTAGATGGTTCTAACTGTGGAGCCTACCTTGGAGACTCACTAAATTTGGGAAAAACTAATTATGAGGTTTGCCTAGATGGTTCTAACTGTGGAGCCTACCTTGGAGACTCACTAAATTTGGGAAAAACTAATTATGAGGTCTGCCTAGATGGTTCTAACTGTGGAGCCTACCTTGGAGACTCACTAAATTTGGGAAAAACTAATTATGAGGTCTGCCTAGATGGTTCTAACTGTGGAGCCTACCTTGGAGACTCACTAAATTTGGGAAAAACAAATTATGAGGTCTGCCTAGATGGTTCTAACTGTGGAGCCTACCTTGGAGACTCACTAAATTTGGGAAAAACAAATTATGAGGTCTGCCTAGATGGTTCTAACTGTGGAGCCTACCTTGGAGACTCACTAAATTTCATAAAATTAGGAAAAGAGTTTTACCTTGGAGACTTTGAAAACTGGTTTCGTTTTGGAGACTCTGAATGGGGGTTTTGTTTTGATAACTCGGAATGTGATACCTATCTTGGAGACTCAACAGGATTGTGGTTATACCTTGGGAACTTGGAAAGTTGGTTTTATTTTGGAGACTCTACCTGTGGGGTACATCTTGGAGACTCTTTGCATTCTAAAGCAATGAACAATGTTCTTTGTTTAATGACGCTTGATTTAAGCAATATCAAGAAAGTTCGAGGAAGAAAATGCTGGAAAATTCTTTCTTCCCATTTCTACTTCTTCAAACTTGAAAGCCTTGAAAGACAGAATTGGAGGAAGAGGAAAAAAAATAAAAATGAAATACGTATTTAAAAAAAGAAGAAAAAAAAAGAAATACGTATTTTTAAAAAAGAAGAAAAAAAAGATTATGTTAGGGTTAGGGTGGGATTTTGAATGTGAGGGTTAGGGATTAGGTTGGGTTAGGGATGGAGTTGGGTTAGGGATGGGGTTGGGTTAGGGTTGGGATTTTGAATGTGAGGGTTAGGGTTGGGATTGGGTTAGGGATGGGGTTGGGTTAGGGTTGGGATTTTGAATGTGAGGGTTAGGGTTGGGGTTGGGTTAGGGATGGGGTTGGGTTAGGGATGGGGTTGGGTTAGGGATGGGGTTGGGTTGGGGATGGGGTTGGGTTAGGGATGGGGTTGGGTTAGGGATGGGTTGGGTTAGGGATGGGGTTGGGTTAGGGATGGGGTTGGGTTGGGGATGGGGTTGGGTTGGGGATGGGGTTGGGTTAGGGATGGGTTGGGTTAGGGATGGGTTTGGGTTAGGGATGGGGTTGGGTTAGGGATGGGGTTGGGTTAGGGTTTGTATATTATTATGACTCACTCACACATACACACACACAAAAGTTAAGCCCCAACTGAAAAGTTGAGGGATTCTGTGTTTGGGGTTCACAGATTTAAAAACGTATCCCCATTATACACATACAAAAGTTAAGCCCCAACTGAAAAGTTGAGGGATTCTGTGTTTGGGGTTCACAGGTTTAAAAACGTATCCCCATTATACACACACAAAAGTTAAGCCCCAACTGAAAAGTTGAGGGATTCTGTGTTTGGGGTTCACAGGTTTAAAAACGTATCCCCATTATACACACACAAAAGTTAAGCCCCAACTGAAAAGTTGAGGGATTCTGTGTTTGGGGTTCACAGATTTAAAAACGTATCCCCATTGTACACACAAACAAAAGTTAAGCCCCAACTGAAAAGTTGAGGGATTCTGTGTTTGGGGTTCACAGGTTTAAAAACGTATCCCCATTATACACACACAAAAGTTAAGCCCCAACTGAAAAGTTGAGGGATTCTGTGTTTGGGGTTCACAGGTTTAAAAACGTATCCCCATTATACACACACAAAAGTTAAGCCCCAACTGAAAAGTTGAGGGATTCTGTGTTTGGGGTTCACAGGTTTAAAAACGTATCCCCATTATACACACACAAAAGTTAAGCCCCAACTGAAAAGTTGAGGGATTCTGTATTTGGGGTTCACAGATTTAAAAACGTATCCCCATTGTACACACAAACAAAAGTTAAGCCCCAACTGAAAAGTTGAGGGATTCTGTGTTTGTGGTTCACAGATTTAAAAACGTATCCCCATTACATTTTATTTATTTATTTATTATTTTCAAGGGTATTATCTGCTTACTTGTGTTTTTTGTAATTCTTGCGAGTAAAATGAACCCAAGATTTCTTCTCCATTTAAATCATATAATTTGTAGGTCCAAGGAGCTGTATCCATTACATCAATGATTTTAAATAATTCACGAGTCCATTTTTGTGTATAACCTTTCTCAAAATGACTTTTCCATTTGTATATCCTTACAATATCACCAACTTTAAACTTGGGCTTTCTCAAATTAATCTCCTTTTCATATTCTACTTTTGTAAATGTTTCTGATGGTTTTGATTTTGTTGATGAATGAACTGTATTGTTGTAATCATCTACAATATCCTGAATTAAATACACCCATTTTTGAGAACCGAGTTCTGTGAATTTTTTATATAATTTCTCTTTCAAAGTACGATTAAAACGCTCAATAACAACTGCCTTTCCTTCATTAAAGGTGCTGTATAATTTAATACCCTTCCCCTTAAGAAATTTCATGAATATTTTGTTATAGAACTCTGTTCCCTCATCAGTCCATAACTTCTTTGGTTTCCTTTTATCCCGATCAAATATTAGCTTAAAGGCTAACATTAAAGTATCACCCCTTTTATTTTTTAAAGGGACAACCCAGGCAAATCTACTCCTCAAATCAATAACGGTTAAAGCATACCTGTATCCCCTGTCATTATTCAATTCAATTAAATCAGCGGACCATATGTGGTCGGTGTATTTAGAATAAACCTTCCTTCTTTTAAACTTTGTGATTATAGGTTTGTGTAATTCTTCAGCCAAAAGCTCCTCAGTCTTGATGACATCATTAGAGCCTAATAGTTTTTTGAGGAATAACCAAGACCAAGTTTCAATTTAGCATTTATCAAATTTCTCACAATAAACCTATCAACTTTCTCTCTCAACGTTGGATTTTGTATCAAAGACAAATTATACAACATTTCGCTGTCGGCTTTATGTTTTTCAGTCAACGTAGTGGTTTTCCCATAAGCAATATCATGCTTCATACACACTTCGTCAACCCTATTTGTAGGTTTAGACCAAGGTTTAGGATTGTCAGCCTCATCTAATCTTTTATCCAAGTTTGTTCCTGGACCACAGAAAGAATACCCTGGAAGGTGTAATTCCCCTGGAATTCCAGTTGTTGTAAATTTACTTCCTGACAGAAACTTTTGTATGTCTCCTCCTCTTTTAGGAGAGATGAATTGGCACTTTTTAGAGCCACATACTTGACATATTCCTTTTTGATAAACTCTATTATTTTTAGCTTTAACATAAGAGATATTTTTAGATTTAGTTTTCTTTTTACATTTGAGACAATAACTCATATTTATTTATCAGAAAAATTCCGACAGAGTATCAAAACCTTTTTGGTTTTCAACATATACATTTCAATCTTTATTTTTAAAACATAAAGAATCCTAAGGAATGCCTTCACTCTCTCCTCCATTTATTTACAAATAAAAACTAACTAAAGTCAATGACACCAACATCATCAATCACATAATCTTTTCCTTCTTCTTCTTCTTCTTCTTCACCACTTTCTCGTTTAAATCTCCTCCCTGAAATTGAAGACATTGACGTTCTTATTTTTGAAACCATTATCTTCATAAGAGTTGTTAATTCTTTAATTTCCTCTTCGGTGCGTTGAGATTGATTTATTTGCTTTAATACACTCAATCTTTTATGAATCTCACTGATTTCCATCTCTCTTTGCTCCCTCTCCTCCTCCTCCATTTTCTCCCTCTCCTCCTTCTCCTTTTTCTCCCTTTTCTCCCTTTCCTCCTTCTCCCTTTTCTCCCTTTCCTCCTTCTCCTTTTTCTCCCTCTCCTCCTTCTCCTCCTTTTTCTCCCTCTCCTCCTTCTCCTCCCTCTCCCTTTCCTCCTTCTCCTTTTTCTCTCTTTCCTCCTTCTCTTCTTCAACTCCTTCCTCATCCCTTGCTACCCTTGAGTTTGAACCCCAAAGAATATTATACATATACTCATCTGGATTTTGAGATATTCTTGTATCTATAATTATTTTTCTCATAATAGGATACCAATAAGATTTGTTGACGATTTCTAAAAGAGTTTTATATTTCATAACTTTGAGAAGTTCATTTTTATTTAATATTTTAAACAAGTCTCTATTTGTGGGTTTAACAATATCAGTATAAGGCCAGTTTTTAATGACAAAATTCCCATGTATATGCTCCAAATCATAAGGTATGTAATACCGAGCACCCTTTTCTTGTAGGTATCCTTGAATACAAAAATTATAATTCTCTTGTAGTCTTCTTCCTGCCATTTATGTATCAGAAATATATGTGAGATTAATATTATGACAGGTAATACCACCCCATCTTCCCACTACCAAATCGGTTTGTATTCCTCGGCTTTCTATCCTTATCTCATTACCTTCCTTCTTTGTCATGCGAACCATCGCTATACTATCATATATTTTTCTTTTCTTAAAATCACGTATTTGTTGTTCACTAATTGTACTTCCACATAAATCCTTATCCTCACCAAGTGGATAATATTCTTCTTTACGAGACTGATTTAAATCATGTAGGTCTTCTATGTTTATTGAAAAAGACCAATTATACCCTAAATCAGGCATATCATACCCCCATTTATTAATTCGCATATTAACTAAATGTCCTTCTTTATAAAATTCAATTGTAAGCAGGTAGTTAAATTCAATGAGGAAAGGTGTATGGTCAGTATAACCAGGTGTTGTGGTTGTAAATTTTACTTCTTTCACAAAACGTGCTGTTTTCTTTAAAAATATATATTGTGATAAATCACTTAATCTAATTAAGTCATTCGCATCTGTAGGGTTTGGATAATTGATTAATTTATAAGTATTCTTCATATTAATATTTTTACTTACACTATATTTTTGTCGTTCAGCCTGTGCCTTTGTATAATAATTTGATAAATCAATATCCTGAGAGGATTTTCCAAAGATAGAACCATCTTTTCCAACATAAGTCATTTATATTAGATTAAAAATGATATCATAAAAATTTTCATTATTGTTGAGTTGAAATAATACATATAAACATAATTGACCACAACATTTAGAATTAATTTCTTGAACTTGAAATGTTTGATAAACACCATTCTGTAAGAATTGTATTACTTCAACAGGTGGTGGCATACCATAACTATCAAAATAATATTTATCCTGACTATTATGAATACAAACCCAATGAGAACCATTCTGTGTGTCTAAATTCATAATAATATTCTTTGTATTCTTATTTATATGTATTAATTCATCTCTCATACAAATAACCACATTATCAATTTTTAGTGTTTTACAATACTTAGCTAGTTCTATATTTGACGTTGTATTCTTTCCAAATTGTTTAAACCATTTATCCATTTATTTATGAGAAAGATACAATCCATTACCCCGTTTAGTTAGTTTAACACCCGCTTGAGCGATAGAGGAAAGCATATCTCCAACCAACAATCTAGCTTTATCAGGTAGACTTTCAAGTTTTTGAGCAAAATCTACAATTACACCACTTCCACTAATTTGTTTCTCCAACTCCTTGTTATGTCTTTCCAATTCTTTTTGAGCTTTTAGTTGTGCCTTCCTTTCGTTAGCAGTTTTTACCGCTGCTGAAATACCACCAGTCAATGCTCCCGCCGCACTTAAACCAGCAAATAAAGGAATTAGAAACGGGAGAAATCCTCCTCTTGACTCGTCTATTGAATATTTCTTTAACATAGGTTTCGTCATTTTAATTTTAAGTGATCCAACATCATTTAGTGTTTTTACTTGTGTGTGTGTGAGTAAAACATCAATTCTTACAGCTCCTTTTCTTTGAATTGTATTAACATTAATAATACAAGGCTTTTGATTTTGAATACAAGATGTTAATTTATTAAGATTGATTTGATTAACATATACCCCAACCATTTATTTATGAGAAAAAACCTATGTGATATTAATCATAACACCATTATCTGTATTAATCTGTAATTCTGTTTCCTCCAAAAGCAAACAATATGCATTAACCTCTTCACTCTCCCCTCTTTCAATGTATAGAGAAGTATCCACTCGATTAGACTTTATAGTTTCCTTTTGAGAACTCAGGTCAATTGTGTAGATTGTATAAAGTTTTTGAAACGCAACCATATCCAAAATAGGATCATTATTACCATTACTTTCACACACCTTTTGGTAGGACTTGTAGGCTTCCGCATAATCATTTTTTTCCCAATCAATTTCCAATCTATCTCGCGGATAAAATGTGCCATCAAGAGAAACCCGAAGTTGTTTCACCTTAGCATTATCACTCAGCGCATTATTCTTATTAGTACCGTCCTCTCCATCTGGTTTTTTAAAAATGAGCCAGAGGTATCGTGGCTTTCCTTGAAGAACACCCAAATTCCAAGTGTAGGTAGTGTGTTCCAGTTTAACGTGTTGACATCTTCTTTTAAGGTATGATACATTTAGCGGTTTCTTTGAGTTAAGTCTTCTATTTAACATCTCTTCCGTTTTAAGATTAGGAGTATATTCACTGATATACCAACACAAATCATTAATAACAAATTTATTGTTTTCTCCAAAAGCATTTTCAACCCCAAAAAGCAATCTATTTACATTATCATTCCTTTGTAGTTGAAATCTAATTTTAAGCCCATACAAAACTTTATCATAATCACAAAATCCAAATATACCTTTCAGAGGTACTGCTACGGTAAAACTATTCTCAGCTTTTGCGTCATCATTATACATTGACTTCCTTTGACTATAACCAGGGTCTGCGTTTGTACCCGTTGACATATCAGGAATAAAACCTTCAACAGCTCCCTTACCCATTCTATCACTAAACGAATATAGTGTAAATTTCATCATTTCAGATGTAGCAGAGACATAATCAACCGCTTCAACCTCTTGTGTTCCAATATACAGGCGGACACTGTCAAACATTTTCCAGAAGAAATCATTTACGAGTGTAGCATTAGTATTATTCGCAGCCTTAGTGAATTTAAATTTACACAGCAAGAAACTATCAGCTAGATTCAAGTAAGTTTGTTGATTATTTATTTCAAAACTTTTTGTTCCGTTTGAATTCCAGTCTGTTCCAGTTATAGCATTTACCTTAAAATAGTCTTCCTTTTTTGTGGAGTTTGAAATGATAATTGTATCATCCAAATCATAGATACTATCAATCGCTTCCATACTTGTATTTATATAGCATTAAAATTGTTGAAACCCTGACCCAAGTATTTTAATGATTTTTTGTCGTTCTTGTGAAGATAGTTGAGTTTTACCTTTTTTTATTTCTTTGATTGCTTGTAATTTATGAGACTCCTTTTGAGCATCTTTTATACTCTTTATAGCACCCGCAACGGAGCCCACGGCAGAAGCAGTTGAACCAATTAGGTCTTTATGTTTAACGATGGTTGAACCAATACCCATTAGAGTATCAATTATCCCATCTCCTTTATTTCGAAATTGATGACCTACACCTCGTTGTCTCTTAGGTTTATAGTATCCTCTACCCACATACCTTGTATAGTCTGGTGAAAGGAACATGCCCTCCCCTGTAATTATTTTATATTTTCCCAACTCGTGTTTTCTCACAATAACCATTATTTATTTATTGAAAAACTTCACGTAGGTGAATTCTGATGGATATAATTTCATCATTAAAGGATATCATACGATTATCTTGGTCGGTTATCCTAAAACTTACTCTGTATATGGTTTTTCCTGACACAGGTAAATAGACAAGATTTTTTGGTTCCATATTAAATTTATAACCAATCGGGGTTGAGTATGCACTGAATGAAAATATTGTATTTGTTCTTATTCCATCGTTATAAGCACCATCAATCAAATCACAATGAATTAATACTGAATTTATACCGGAGGATATTTGGATAACATTATCACTGTAAAACGTCCCGTTAGTTTCAATCTTTTTTGAAGAGAAACCCAATAGCTCTCTAAACGAATTTTCAATCGTGAAATCAACTTTATAATTATTTTTAAGTTTAATAGTTGATTTTGAAGTGTGTGTTTGAATATCTATTACAATATTTTTTGGTTCATCACCTTTTTCTTTCATAAGGCGAGAGACTTCTGAAGATATTTGAGAAATCTCGTAAGCTCCAGGTGAAACGGTTATAGTTTTATATCCACTTCCTGGATTATAACTAAACTTGTTGTTTTTCTCTGTGATATTAAAAAGGGTATTGTAAGTTTCCATTGACAACAAAGATGCCTCATATGAGGTAAGGGGGTCAAGTTGTAGTGGGTAAGGGAATGAAGCTGTGTAATCGCTCGTTGTGAAATTAAAACTAAGAATTGTGCTTCTCATCTTATTTAATATCTAATAAAATATCTTTGTATTGACATTTATTAATTATTTTCATGTTCATCAACTGATCTAAAATGGCTGAGGATTCATTAAAACAATTGTTGTTTCCAGCCTTCTTACTACCTAACAACAATAATAGCCTATTAACTAATTGTGATGGGTCATTTGGAAGAAAACTAACACCCGAACCAAGCTTACTTAAAGCATCAATAATATGTTTCTCCTTCTCATTCTTCTTACTTTTACCAGCAACAGAAACTCCATAATCAAGTGCATTTAGCAACTCAATATATACCCTATCTTCCTCTCTTTCCATATCAAGTGGTTCCTCAAAATATTTTGAACCGCTGAATCCGGGGTTTGTTAGAAGAAACATTAATCTTGGAGTTAATTTAACATTTGGTTGAGTAGAACTCAAGAACATCAATTCATCATTAAATATCAATACCTTTTCTTCCACAAGATGAAACACTGCTGGTTCTTCTGTTGGAATGAGACCTGCTCTGGTTTTTGAACCCGCCGAATATTCATTGTTTTGAAGAGCTTCCACAACATAATTAGGGGGTTGATTTACCTCCTCAAGTTTCCGAAATAATCCCTCGTCATCATATTCTAATTCACCAAGTTCTTGTTTTGTTATCTGACTAAAATCTTTGAGCATTTGAAGTTTTTTCGGAGTAAATTCTACCGTGGGAACTGTAGGTGAGTGTTGAGTTTTCAAAAGTGGTTTAAAGAATTTCTCTTGTTTTCTTTCAAAGGCTTCTTCACCAGTTAGTTTCTGTCTCCGTTTCTTCTTTATCTCTTCCTGTTGTTTAACAACTTTTGAAACTAATTGTTGATGTTCCTTAAACTTTCTTTCTCTTTCTTCGGTATTCATTTTCTGTATTTATTTATTGAAAAATATCATTTAGTATCTCATCTTGTTTCACAACAATATATTTATATTTTCCAATCGTGTGTTTCATATAATTTTCAAATTCTTTTTTACTACATAACGTAGAGCAATTATCTCTCCAAAAATTATTTACATCTATTGAATTTAACTTAAATAAAATAAAAGTATTGGCATTGTTTCTTATTGAGCGTCGAGGGAGTTGAAAATATGATTGACTAAGATATATACAATTACAAGAAGAATGTCTCCCTCTTGTATAGTAGCTATCCATTACTGTTTGGTTTCTCTCATTAACACAATCATCAAAGATGACGAGGTTCTTTTTTGATTTATCTAAATCTTGAGGTGAAGGTATATCATCCGTATTATCACTGAGAATACAAGTTATGGGTTTCGATTTTGATTTCTGTGTATCACAAAATAATTGTATTATATCTTCAATATTATAATCATTCAGTTTGTTTTGAAGTTTAAATAAACCGATAATGTCTTCCTTTTTAAGACCTGCATTAAAACCCTGTGAGAGTAGTTGATACTCGGGTTGAAAACTTGACTTTGTAAAAATTATTAAATTATCATAATCTAAAAAATTAGGACCAAGGAGCATCTTTAAAAGTAAACAGGTTTTCCCACATCCGCTTGAACCAACTATTAGACATCTCAATGAATTTGGAATGTTTTTATGGTTATTAAATTTTATCTTATTTTCCCAAACGGGTAAAAAATCATTCATTTATATATTTGGAAAACAAGTCATCCAACTTTTTTTGAGCTATTTTAGAAACTCTATATTTTATCCTGAGTTCGGGTTTAATTTCAAAATAATTCATTATTTTATTTATGTAGTATCTTGTATTAACATTTCCATTAAAATTATTTTGAATAATAAATATCATTAAACCCTTATACATTTCCTCAATACAAAGAGTCTCTTTCCTTGTAAGAAATGGTGTATTATCACCATAATGCTTAACATTCATCTCTCTTATTAATCTTGTAAAGTAATTCATTTTTGGTTCTAATTTAAAAGAGTTATATGTTTTTTTATATTTCTTATTATCATTAATTAGAATATAATCACAGAATAAACATTGTTTATATGAATCCTCATCATTAAGCCCCACTCTATCACAAGCCGGACAATTCTCTAATTTATCATATGGAGAGTCTGGAAATTCTAAATATCCTTCAGAACTTATCATATTTATGTGGTAAATTTTTACTTAAACTAAACGCAAGTTTATTCATTAATAAATACAATGTTTCAAAGCACAAAAGACAAATTTCAATCAATCTCTACTTCGGTGGAAGATATAGAAAAATATGTCAAAGATGTTAAATTGAACAAAGATAAATATGGAAATTTTTGGGTAAAACCAGTTATGGAAAATAACATGAGCCCCTCTATTTCATTTAAAGGAAGAGCTCTAACTATACCTGGAAAGACATCCATTAAAGTAAATCTAACAAAAGTTTCTCCTCTACTCCTGGCAATTTATTCAAAGCTTGAAAAAGTGATTGACCACGATACTTTGAAAAAGAATGATAAGACCATTAATAATTCTAGAGGAGACATTTGTATTTTCTTTAATAATCCAAAGGGTGTAGATCTAAGTAAAATGAATGATGTTAATATTTCTGGTGAAATGTCATTTCGTTCTATGATAGTTAGAGATTATTTAAAGATAACTTTTGATATAAAAATTGTAGAGATTGAATCTGTTAATGAAAGAAAGTATATAGATATTGATGGGAATATTTTTCTTGCTAATTAAATATGAGTCAATACAGCAGTGAAGATTTTACTATTTCATTGAACTCGGACGATAGTGATGATAGTATTTCATTGAACTTGGACGATGGTGATGATAGTATTTCATTGAACACAGATGATAGTTATGATACTAATAGTTTGTGCTCAAATGATAGTTATGAGAGTAGCTTTATTGATGACTCTGAGTATGATTCTGAGTATTCATGTGATAGTTATGACTTAGATGATTCTGAGTGAAAAAGTGTTTTAGTTTAAGCACAGCGATATATATAAAACGGAGCTGTAAAGCTCAAAAGTGTTTTATTTTAAGCACAGTGATATATATAAAACACCACGTTTTCTCACGCTATAAATATGGTTTATTGTGATACTTGCGAGAAGGAAGTAAAATATTATAAACAACATATTCTCACCGCAAAACATACATACAACATTTTAAACAAACTTTCCCCTCTTCCACCTGAAACAAAACACTGTTCTACATGTAATAAAAATATCCTCAAGAAAGGCTTCAAAATACATCTTAAAACAAATCTACATTTATCAAATTTTATCACAACTAAAAACTCTGATGGAGCATTCAAAGGACATATTAAAATAAGAGTCTTTAACTTCAAACCTCCTGAACCAGAGTCTATAGTTGATGCTGTAGAAATAGTTAAACCTGCTGTTCAAACGTTGATTGAAAAAACACTAAAGGAAATGAAACCACTTAAATTTTATATGGGAGTAAAATTAGAAATGACAAAGGATGAAGGAGTTATAGATGCACCATACATGAGAACTGAGCCACACTTTATATCTTCATATCAAGATTTTAAAACATCAGGAGTCTATGATGAACTTATTAAACAAGAGCAAGATGTGGATAATTCAATCGTAGGAAGTGGATTCAATATAGGAAAAATTATTTACATAGACATTCATATTCTTAAATCAGATCCTCTAAAAGCTTCTTCTTACATTGATTTACCCAGTGTTATCAAAAATAGAAAAGCAGTTATCAATATCAAAAATAAAGACAATAAATGTTTTCTCTGGTCTATTTTAGCACACTTACATCCTCCACATTTTCATGATGAAAGAGTATCTCATTATAAAAAATATGAGAATACATTAAATACGAAAGATCTAAAGTTTCCGATGACTTTAAATGATATTCCTAAATTTGAAAAGATGAATAATTTATCAGTTAATGTTTATGGTCTAACAGAAACAAACAACATTCAGGTTTTAAAGCTTTCTGACAATTGTAAACAAACTCATATTAATCTTCTATATTTTAATTCAGACGAAAATTCACATTATACATACATCAAAGATATTGCTAAATTAATAAAACCACAAGTCTGTAAGAGAACAAATAAAATATATATTTGTTTGCGTTGTCTTAACTTCTTCAATTCACAAGAAAGATTAGATAAACATTCAAATTATTGTGGCGAACATAAATCAACGGTAATCAATATGCCTAAAGAAGGCTCAAAGATCACATTCAAAGATGAAAATAAAAAGATCAAACATCCATTTGTTATATATGCTGATTTTGAAAGTATTTTAGAAAAAATTGATACTGCTTCTCAAGATCCAAAAGAATCATACACAAATAAATATCAAAAACATACTCCTTGTGGTTTTTGTTATTATATCAAATCATCCGTTGGTGATAAATATAACAAGTTAGAGATGTATAGAGGCTCAAATACCCCAGAGGAGTTTGTGAAACGACTAGAAAAAGACTGTGTTCGATTAACCAAGATAATGAGAGAAACCAATAAACCAATGTCCTTAACAAGTAAAGAAAAAAGGGAATTTATAAAAAACAATGTCTGTCATATTTGTGAGGAGAAAATTGGTAAAGGTCTAAAGGTTAGAGACCATTGTCATCTCACTGGTAAATATAGAGGTCCGGCTCATCAAAGTTGTAATATTAATTATCAACTCCCCTCTTTCATTCCTGTCTTTCTTCATAACAACGCTCATTATGATACACATCTATTTATCAAGGAACTCTCAAAGACTTCTGGAAGTATCTCAGCAATTCCAAACACGGATCAGAAATACATTTCATTCACAAAAACAATTCACACATCTCCTATTACTCATATCAGATTTCTTGATACATTTAAATTCATGGCAAGTCCATTGGTTAACTTGGTTCAAAATCTAAAAGAGTTTCCATGTCTTTCAGAGTATTTTTTAGATAAAGATTTTCTAACACAAAAGGGAATTTACCCCTATGACTATATGGACTCATTTGAGAGATTCAATGAAACACAACTTCCTTCAAAAGAAAATTTCTATAACAAATTAAATAATAGTCATATATCTGATAAAGATTATGTACACGCACAAAATGTTTGGGAAAAATATAACATCAAGAATCTTGGCGAGTATCACGATTTGTATCTCAAAACTGATGTGCTTTTATTGGCCGATGTATTTGAAGCCTTTAGATCTGTTTGTCGCACTGGATATGGATTGGATCCTGCTCACTACTACACAGCACCTGGATTGGCCTGGAGTGCGATGTTGAAAATGACAAAACAAGATTTGGATTTGATAACCGATGTTGATATGCTTTTGATGATTGAAAAGGCAAAAAGAGGTGGAATTTCACAAGTCTGCTCGAGTAGATACGCAAAAGCAAATAACAAATATCTTCCAAATTATGATCCAACGAAAGAGAGTTCTTACTTGATGTACTATGACGCGAACAACCTGTATGGCTGGGCAATGTCTCAGGCTCTTCCTTATGGAAAACTTAGATGGGTAAAGGAAAAAGACTACAAAAACGTTTTACAAGATGTATGTATCTCTACACAAAAAGAATTGGATGAAGAAAAAGTTGGTTATTATTTTGAAATTGATTTAAAATATCCAGAGGAACTCCATAACCTACACAAAGATCTCCCATTTGCTTGTGAGAAAGAAAGTCCAAAGAAAGAATGGTTGAGTGATTATCAACGATCGTTTGATATAGGTGAATCAACAGAAAAATTACTTACTACATTATATAACAAGAAAAATTATGTTCTACACCAAAGAAATTTGCGACAATATTTATCAAAAGGTCTAAGAGTAGAGAAGATCCATAGGGTTCTAAAGTTCAATCAAAGTCATTGGTTAAAGGGGTACATTGATTTTAATACACAAAGAAGAACAGAGTCAAAAACAGATTTTGAGAAAGACTTTTATAAATTGATGAATAATGCGGTCTTTGGTAAGACTATGGAGAATGTGAGGAAAAGACAAAATATCAGACTATCAACATCTTGGGAACAAGCATCAAAATTAATTAATAGACCGAGTTTTACTCGAGCTGAGGTCTTTACTGAGAACTTTTGTGCGATCCATTTGATTAAAGAGAGTATTGAAATGAACAAACCTATTTATATTGGAACAACAATTCTTGATTTATCAAAGTCATTAATGTATGATTACTTTTATAATAACTTGAGGAAGAAATATCAAAATGATGTTAATCTACTTTATATGGATACAGATAGTTTTATTTTGAAAATTAAAACCAACGATGTTTATTCAGACATGAAAAGAGACATTAATATCTATGACACGAGTAATTACAGTCCAGAGAGTGAGTTGTTCTCTTCTAAAAATAAAAAGGTGATTGGAAAGTTCAAGGATGAATTAGGAGGAAATGTTATGAGTGAATTTGTGGGATTGAGGTCTAAGGCTTATGCTTATAAATACATTGTGAATAACGTCGAAAAGACTGATAAGAAGTTAAAAGGTGTAAAGAAAAATGTTATTAAAGAAACAATAAACTTTAAGGATTATTATAACTGTTTAACAACAAAGAAAGAAGAGTTTAGAAAGATTAATGGAATAAGAAGTTATAAACATAAATTATATTCAGAAGAGATGAATAAGAAAGCATTGGGGGCTTTTGATGATAAGAGGTTTATTTTAGAAAATGGAATTGATAGTCTCCCTTATGGTTATATAAGTATATAAGTGATAAGTTAAAAAGGGGGTTAGGGATTTTAACGGGCTACCGCCGCCTTTTTACTATTATATAAATGATAGAACCAAGTACCAACCAGACTAAAGAGTGGAGGTGTAATCAACCTTGGTATATAAATGGTAAACATAACGAATGTGAAAAATATCAAATAGGTATAATTGAAAAGACAACTGGTAAAACAATTTACAAAACAAATAAGAGAATTAATTTAAATACCGGTGAATTGGGTAAAAAAGATGGAAATATTTTTGAGTGGACGGAAAACTTTGATGGTTGTCAGGAAAATATATACTTTAATTTAAAAATGGTATGTGGCACTGGAGGCGCTCAAACAAGAACATTGAGGGAGGTTTACCATTTTATCTTAGCTCAGTTAAAATATCTTAATAAAGAACCAAACTCAAACATATTTTTTGTTAATGTATTAGACGGTGAAGAGAGTTGTAGGAGAATTAAATTATTTCCCACACATAAACAAATATTTGTAGGGTCGTTGTTTGAGTGGGTCAAAGATGATTCACCAGATGATATTAAGAGTAAAAGGTTAAAAGGTCCATGAGGTCAGAAGGATCACAGGTGTTTAAGTGGTCTAATGAATAAGGATAACATGTCAAAAGGTTAGAAGGTTCGTAAAGAACAGGGTGAGAGAAATATAGGTGTTTAGGGGCAATGAGGGAGGGAAAGAATTAATATGGAAGTGAATGGGTCAAAGATTAATCTGCCAGATGATATGTAGAAGAAGGATGATAGGTCTATAAGAGAAAACAAATATTTGTAGTGTTTGAGTGGTCTAATGAACAACATTAAGGATAGGTACTACAGACAAAAGGTTCATAAAGATGAGGGTGGGAGAAATAGAGGTGTTTATGATTTTTGAAAAAGACAAGGGGGTAAATGACATTAGATAGGGATTTCCCATGTTAAACGGAGGTGTCCCAGAAACAACATTATTACACTACTCATGATTTTTATGTGATGGAGATGCGGTTGGTTATGAAAACATTTGCCGTGGCTGATGAGTACATTTTCTAGATACAGTACTAGCAGGAGTACCCGGCATTGCCTGGTGATGTTCTCATCCTGTTGGTATTTTGAAGAAATCAATTTGTTTATTCTATTTTTTTTTTCTAGGGGCCTAAACACTCCCCTACCTACACACAATAAGGGAAACTTTTATTTAATATGATAATATAATAATAAAAGGCTCAGGTGAAAAACTTAAATTAAAAACTTAAATTAAATTAAAACTTAAATAGAGCATGAAAAACATAAACCCCCCAAAAACGAACTTTTTCTTTTTTTTCGATCTTTTTTTTTTAAATTTGGCCTAAAACACTCTCCGGCACTCTGATGAACCTCTGAAAGTTTGACGAAAATCCGTTCAGCAATCTGAGAAAAATGGTGACACAGAGACACACAGACAAACGGCTCTCTTATAGTATAGATGTGATTTGAATCCTCTGGTTAAAAGGTCTTCCTCAGTGATTCTAAAAACAACGACAATTTCATCAATACACCTTTTGTTGTCAAAACGGAAACATTTTGAATGCTTTGGGCAGCACAAGCTACTTGGACGCGCTTCAAAATGCCCATCTAAACTTGTCGTGGTATGGAAGCTATGAATGCAAGAGCCCACTTCAGGTGAAAATAATTTACCCCATAAAGACAGCATGCTGAAAGGCAACACGCTCCAGCCGCTAACCTTCTGCCCCTTAGGGAGGCCCCTACGTGCTTCTGATCCCTTTGCCTCTCCCGCCCCACTCTACACTTGCCCTGTTGTCTCCTATATTCTCACTTTCGATCCTTACCTAAAACGGCTCCACATTGGAGGAATATCAGTTCCAAGAGAACACTAAAACCGATTATTCATCTGAATCAAAGACATTCAAAGATGTCAAAGATACCGGGAACAACCAGGAACCAAAAACAAATGAGCTTTTCACATTGACCTCACGATCTCCAATCCACGCATCTTACACCAACTGCACATTAAGGCATAATTTACCATATAAAATCAGTTTGTGTGTTTGTACAGATGACTGTCCCCCTTCATCAATTTAGGTTTTAAAGGCCAATCCTATAACATGAATATGTGTTCACTACGGTCTATTTCTGGGGATAAAACAAACTCGAAAAACATTTTCCATAAAAAAGTAATTATGTCTCTTCTATTGGGATTGTAGATGGTGGCTGTCAAACCAAGCCTCAAGGGCGGTGTACAAAATCGTTTAAAAAAAATAATAACATACAAGGCAAAGGGAGGTGAAATTCGCTGCATATGATGTACAACACACACAGAGTAAAACAAGTGTTCATTTACATTTGTATGAGAGACCACCTTTAGAGGCAATTTTCCCCCACAGAGTGGGGGTTGGCCTTTTTTGGGAACCGTGGTCCCCTTTTGGAAGCAATGTTTTACAGCCAGATGCCCTTCCTGCCACCAACCCTGTTAGTCGCCTCTTGCGACACACATGGAATTACCAGTGAACTGGTACTCAATTTGCCGACCTCAGAAGGATGACAGGCTGAGTCAACCCCCCTGGTGTTAATTCAGCGATTGACAAGGATTAAAACCCGGGATCCCAGGATCCCAAGCCGGCACCCTAACCGCTAAGTTAAGCTTCATTTACATTTGCATGATGTCTAATAAATAAAGAAGATATGAACACACCTGACACAAGGCCAAGGCTTCAAACTTTGGCATGCTCATGAGGCTGCACTGGCGAATAAACTGTTTCAACCTGTCATTTTTGAGAACTTCTATCATATGTTCCCACATGTAGAAAACAACAACAACAACAACAGGCATTTTAAGGCCATTTTCCCTGCTAGAGCGGGGGTTAGCCTTGCGGTCCCCATGACAATCTTCTCCATTTTGCCCTATTTTCTGCATCTCCCATTGTTAACCCCCTTGCCTGCATTTCTTCTTCCACCATCTTCAGCCAAGTCTTTCTCGGTCTTCCTAAAATGTTTTCTGCTATTTTAAAAATGTAAGACAAACAAACAATTTCGATCCCTGCACGTTGTCATGACCAATGACACTTTGGTGTACTTTGTGGCTGTGAATTACCGCTCGGTGAGTGGCTGCTAATGCAGGGGTTCTCCAACCCCACAACGGATTGTAAACCCATGAGGGGTAACCACTTTATCCAAGTATTTTGATGTAAACTCAGGTAAATTCTGCAGTTTTTTAGATAATTAATCACCTAAATATCTCGAAGGATATTTAGGTATTCACTGGTTTAGGTGAACACTTCTCATCTATATTTAACCCTTGAGTGAGTGGATTCTCTGATAATAATTGATCTTTACGTATGAGAAAGTCTGTTTTGATTCCCTCCCTGTTTACTTGTTTTAGAAATAAATATCTTCTGACATAGAACTGTCACAATAAGTTTAAGCTTGGGATTTTAAAAATGCATTTTTCTTCGCTGATGAAGTATTCCAATTTAAAATAAATAAATAAATAAATAAACAAAACAGAGTTTTGGAATATCCGGTATGAAGTATTCTTGGAAGAGATCTCTAAAAAATATTCAGAAAAATATTTTCAAAAACAAATCTCCAATCACAATCAGTTTGGTCACCAACGATAAACAAGTTTTTATTTGTTATCATAAGCTGGTATAGGATGGCATAGAGCAATGGTTCCCAAACCCAAAATTTGAAATCACATTAGCTTCGCAACCCAAATGGTACCGGTAACTACTTGGTATTGCTACCTGCGATAAAAAACAAGTACAAAAAGTTTTAATTAAAACAAAAGCCGCGTCGATGTTACACAATGCCTAGATGCAGCTGTGCCTATAACGTCGATGTTATACTGTTATAGGCACAGGACATTCCTATTGATTCGATTACTTGATGTTATTTTTGTGCAAAGTGAAAATATATGTCGGCAATTTCCCGTGTGTGGCGACAAATTTTTAATATATCTCGGCATTTTCCCGTTTGTTATTTCAGGCGGTGTATGACTGACCATGCTGCGATTTAAAAAATATATATCTCGGCAATTTCCCGTGTGTGGCGACACGTGAACGAAGCTATGCTCCTCTCTCCACGTTATTGTGATGACGTATAAATTAAATATTTCATCATGACGATTGTCATCAAATGGACGAATTTTTAAATATATCTCGGCATTTTCCCGTTTGTTATTTCAGGCGGTGTATGACTGACCATGCCGCGATTTTAAAAATATATATCTCGGCAATTTCCCGTGTGTGGCGACACGTGAACGAAGCTATGCTCCCCTCTCCACATTATTGTGACGACGTATAAATTAAATATTTCATCATGACGATTGTCATCAAATGGACGAATTTTTAATATATCTCGGCATTTTCCCGTCTGTTATTTCAGGCGGTGTATGACTGACCATGCCGCGATTTAAAAAATATATATCTCGGCAATTTCCCATATGTGGCGACATGTGAACGAAGCCATCTCCTCTCTCCACATTATTGTGACGACGTATAAATTAAATATTTCATCGTGACGATTATCATCAAATGGACGAATTTTTAATATATCTCGGCATTTTCCCATTTGTTATTTCAGGTGGTGTATGACTGACCATGCCGCGATTTAAACAAAATATATATATCTCGGCATTTTCCCGTCTGTTATTTCGGGCGGTGTATGACTGACCATGCCGCGATTTAAAATATATATATCTCAATGGACTTGAAGTTACAGGCCTTTGAGAATTCATTTCGTTCTATAAAGGGCAACTTTCATCGGATTTTCTTCACGTTTTTTTTCAACCGAGTCTAAAACTATGTTAGCGACTGTGAAAAATGAAATGATATATCGAATTTGATTTGAAAGAAAACTGTGTGAGAGAGCAAGACACCACGGGCCTACAAAACAGGCCTCAAAGCTATGCGAGTTAATAAAATGGTGGATATTTGTTTATATGAAGCCTCTCCCACAATGGGTGGAGCTATGGTTCCCAGAATGGGTGGAGCTTTGAGGTTTTGTCTTCTCTGCAAGAACAAGAACAAGAAGAAGAAGAAGAAGAAGAAGAACAAGAACAACAGCAGAGGGCACTCTATGAGCAGCGTCTGCGACGCGGCTAAAAATTGTTGGAGAAAATGCTTTCGACGTGAACCTGGGATTAGGAACCCCTGGTCTCGAAGTACATACACTCCCCTCTGAGCTGCCTTTCCTGTGTTCGAGTCTCAGCCCAGCTGGTGACTCGCAGGCAGGGTGACATATCAACTTGGGTCCAGTCCTTTGGGTGGATGTTAAACTGGGCATCCCATCTCCCAACATTACATGGTGGACGTTAAAGATCCCAGAGTTTCCTTCGTGAAGAGTAGGTGAGTTGTAGTCGGCACTCTGACCAAATTCTAAATTCCAGCCCTAACCTGCACTGGATCAGCCACCCAACTTTCTCCCAGCAATGATGGCTGCAAACAAAATTAATTAATTATTACTAAACTTTTAACAATTGGTTTATAATAGTTTGGTGACAGCAAATGACATCACTTTGAATGTTCCTACATGTTGGAAGCTAAGATGGAGCAGAATCGAGGCCAGTTGGTACTTGTTTTGGATGCCTCCAGGTGTTGGAAGGCGAGGGAAGACAAGAGTAGCCCAATTAGTGGCATGCTCACCTCTGAGCAGTCTGGTCAGGCTTTTGGACCCCTGGGGGTATCGCATCGACTGAAAAATGCCATCATCGTTTGGTCTTCTTCCATGCGGTATCGGACTGACAACGCTTTTTTATATGTTTATGGCGCCATTTGAAAGCCACACATCCGCATCAGGTGTGAGCCTGTGAATGTAAGGAAGGAATGTATAGGAGATTCAGATATAATCGTTTCCCAAGATTCGTTAAGAATTTGAGTAGAATTCCATCTGCACAAGCAGCTTTGTGGCTCTTAGTAACTGCAAGAACCCCCTCAATCTCCCCGAGAGAGTATGGAGTGGACAGGTGACATAGTGTGGTGATATCAGTGGACGCTGTGTCTTAGCGTATGTCGTTTCCGGTGACAATTTTGTTACATAGTAAAGTTGTCCTCTCGACATTTAGGTTGCCAGCTTAAAAATCCTATGACCTCTCAACATTAGTAAGAAAGTAACCTGTTGTTTGCTGGTATCCTAATTAGAATTCATGCTTTTGGATTAGATGGGAAATGTAAGTAAACACTGCCACACTGCACATGTGGATGTATGAGGAATAGAGGGGAATGTGCACAAAGGGAGGACTTTAAAAAAAAAAAAAGCACACGAGGGAGAGGGGAAGACATTCAAGGAGTGCACAAAAAGACAGGGAAGAGTTGGGGACGACGAAAAACATGTACAAACAAAACAAGACCACAAGTCTAACAGCAGCGTAGCCGGATTTGTAAAATATTATAAACCACAAACACGTATGATTAGCTTTTTAAACAGTCGTTAATGCTGTTTATAACATTAAACAAAGAAATTTGGAGGAATCCCGATATCCATGAGGTATGTTTTACTTAGAACTGAGCGAAGATCTACTGTGATCTAGATTATACTTCACAAGTGTTGGAGGTGTGCTCATTTAGCAAGCAACTAGCTAGCGCTTGCCAAGCCAGCCGTTCCTTAAGGGTTTTGAATGGAGTGCTTGCTCGATGCTTAAACCACTTGGCGATCTCTCCACAAGAACCTTGGTAAATGAACACACACCCAATGTTCTTGAGACCGGACCATAGATCGACTGTAATCTACAGTCACGTGAAAAAGTAAGTACACCCCATGTAAAGTTTTGACTTTTTCAACATATTTCAACATACAGCTATTTGATCTTCATTTCAACAATATTGATAGATAAAGGTGATATAATATAACAATTATCATGAAACATGTACATTTTGTAGTCCATTGTATAATTTAAATGAACATAAATGCAAATTTCATATGTGGAAAAAGTAAGTACACCCCTACATTTATCACTACTTCAAATACCTAAAATTAGAATCAGGTGCACCAGCTCAGATGCAAATGATTAGAACATCGTCAGAGATGATCTTGGAGGAACCTGTCTTATTTAAACCTCAGACATTTAGTTTGGTTTGCTCTTTGTTGTTGAAGTGTGCGACGTCACCATGCCGAGATCAAAAGAGCTCTCTGAGGCCTTCAGAAAGAAGGTTATAGATGCCTACGAGTCTGGGAAGGGAGTCTGGGAAGATCTCCAAACAATTTGAAATCAATCATTCGACTGTCCGGAAGATCATCTACAAGTGGAGTAGATTCCAAACAACTGCCAACTTGTTCAGGCCAGGCCGCCCCAGCAAGTTCAGCCCGAGAGCAGACCGTAAGATGCTGAAAGAATTCTCCAAGAACCCCAGAATGTCATCACGGGACCTACAGGAAGCTCTTGCCACTGTTGATGTCAAAGTGCACGAGTCTACCATTAGAAAGAGGATGCACAAATTTGATCTACATGGGAGGTGTGCCAGGAGGAAACCTTTGCTGTCCAGAAAGAACATCAGGGCAAGACTAAAGTTTGCAAATGAACATCTAGGCGAAGACCAGCACTTCTGGAACAATGTACTCTGGACAGATGAGTCAAAGGTAGAGCTATTTGGCCACATTACCAGAAGACATGTTTGGCGAAAACCAAAGACAGCATTTGACCACAAGAACCTGATACCAACTGCAAAGCATGATGGTATAAATATTATGGTTTGGAGCAGCTTTGCTGCATCAGGGCCTGGGCAGCTCACCATCACAGAATCCACTATGAATTCTTCATTATACCAGAGGGTGCTTGAGGATAATGTGAGGCCATCTGTCGGAGAGTTGAAGCTCAACCGAAGGTGGACCTTGCAACATGACAATGACCCTAAACGTACCAGTAAATCCACCAAGGAATGGCTGAAACGAAAGCAATGGAGGGTTCTGGAATGGCCAAGTCAAAGCCCCGATCTAAATCCCATCGAGATGTTGTGGGGGGATTTGAAACGAGCTGTGCATGCAAGAAACCCCTCAAACATCGCACAGCTGAAAGAATTCTGCATGGAGGAGTGGGCAAAAATTTGTCCCAGTCGATATCAGAGACTAGTAGACAGTTATAAGAAACGCCTACTTGAGGTTGTTTCTGCCAAAGGGGGCAATACCACCTATTAGAGCCAATTGTGTACTTACTTTTTCCACATTCGAAATTTGCATTTATGTTTATTTAAATTATACAATGGACGACAAAATGTAAATGTTTCATGATATTTGTTATATTATATCACCTTTATATCACCTATATATATATCACCTAATATATTCGATAAGGAATTTGTTGAGTTGTGAATGATGCACTTGACTCAAAGAAAAGAAAAAGAATAAAATGAGTTTAACAGCTTATTGATTTATTCAAGAAATTTGTTTGGGCAAAATTAACATATATTATATGAAGATAACTTTACGCTTAGGAACGAAGTACATACAGGCTGTCTACAAAATCATGTCCAATACATCTACCGGAGAAGTACTTTACATGCGGGAAGGTGTAATCTCGTGCGTACTACTTTGTTTTATCTATAAATGTAAAAGAAAGTTTTTGTTTGTTACTTGGCAATTTTTTAATTTTTTTGCAAGTATGTTGCTCATTCCGGTTTGTGTGTTTGTTTGTGTGTTTGGGTGTGTGTTTGTGTGTCCGCTCACTTATACCTGCCTACAGGACACGATTTTAAACCGTCTTCACGAAACTTTACCTTATGGTAGAGTTCGTGGTCCGACAAAATCCTATATATTTTGGGGTCAAAAGGTCAAAAGGTCAACATAGGCCAAAGGTCAACCACTTTTTTCAAATTTCTAAAACCCTCAATTTTCATTCGATTCACTTGAAATTTGAATGGGATTTACATATCAGTCAACGGAAATGAACTAACAACTATTTTTGAGATCAGCATAGGCCAAAAGGTCAAAATAGGCCAAAGGTCAACCACGTTTTTCAAATTTCTAAAAGCCTCAATTTTCATCCAATTGACTTGAAATTTGAATGGGATTTACATATCAGTCAACGGAAATGAACTAACAACTATTTTTGAGATCAGCGTAGGCTAAAAGGTCAAAATAGGCCTAAGGTCAACCACCTTTTTCAAATTTCTAAAATCCTCAATTTTCATCGGATTGACTTGAAATCTGAATAGGATTTACATAACGGCAAATTGAATTCAACCGCCAACTATTTTTGAGATCACCATAGGCCAAAAGAGCAACATAGGCCAACGGTCAACAACAATTTCAACTTTCTAAAATCCTCAATTTTCATCTGATTCACTTGCAATTTGAATGGGATTTACATATCAGTGAACTGAATGCAAACACCAACTATTTTTGAGATCAGCATCGGCCAAAAGGTCAACATAAGCCAAAGGTCAACCACGATTTTCAAATTTCTAAAAGCCTCAATTTTCATCCGATTGACTTGAAATTTGAATTGGATTTTCATGTCAGCAAACCGAATTCAACCACCAACTATTTAAGAGGTCAAAAGGATGCTCCACTGACTGCCATTATGCTTTGTCCTCTTTTGCCAAGTGTCGCTCTATGAGTGATTTTTCATTTGTTTGTTTGTCTGCACGCGCTAATCTCCTGAACGGTGAAAGATAGGAGGAAACCTCTGAAACAAATAAATGTCGGGACGGGCCTCGGGAAGGTTATAGGCTAGGTGGCGAAGCCGGTCGAGGCCGCCTCGGCCGGGCTGGGCCCATTTCGCAATAAATCTTCTTCTTCTTTCAAAATTCTCTTGAAGTGCAACTTATGCACTTAATGGGAATATCTGACTGATTCCAACACATGCTTTCAAAGTTCTCGCTCGCGGGGCCCGACAGAAGAAAGAACAAGTAATCGTTGAGCACTAACTGATACTGGGCTCGCATCAGACCTACAGTCACGTGAAAAAGCAAGTACACCCCATGTAAAGTTTTGACTTTTTCAACATATTTCAACATACAGGTTTTTTTTTTTGGTTTTTTTTTGTATACAAGATCGTGAGAGCGAACATTAATCACACAAAAAGTCAAACCGACACACAAAACACAAAAAATAAGGGGAGCGGCAGACAAGATGGGGAGAGAGGGAGAAGGACACAAACACAAAATTTGAGAGCAGGGACAACGGGAGAAATGTGGGAGGGGGAGGGCTTTGGGGGAGGTGGGAGAGGTATAAAACATATGAACACTGCAAGGACTTCCAGGAAAGAAGTTGGAATTTCCAAAAAAAAAAAATGTATCTGGGGTGAATTAGCAGGGGTAGAAAAGATCAAGGGTTTGGATGGGGGAAGATAAGAGATGGTGGTGAACAGCTGTTTTAAAGACCTGGAGGGAGGGGTGGGATTGAAGGGAGTGGGGGAGTTTGTTCCAGAGGCGGGAGAAAAGGGGAATGGATGAGTGAAGGTGAGCAGAGAGCCTAGATTTTGGCAGTTTAACCATAAGAGGGTTGCTAGTAGATCTTGTGCGACCTGAAGGAATATTGGGGGGACAGAGCACAGAGAGAGCTGGGGAAGCAAGGCCGGAGAGGAGTCGGTAGAAGACAGAAAGACCACCAACCTGCCTGCGGTGATTGAGTGAGTGAAAGGCCCTCGGAGTTAACTTCATCGCAGGATATTCCAATGATTCTGAAAGCTTTGGTTTCAACAGCGTGAAGCCGAGCTAGGTGTGAGGCAGGAGCACCAGCCCAGAGGGGGAACAGTATTCCATTGAGCTGCGGATGAAAGCCTTGTATGTGGTGAGGAGCTCAGGTGTGCCAAGGAAGGACTTCGCACAACGGAGGATGCCCAGTCGGCGACTGGCTTTGCAGGCCAGCTTGGAAATGTGGTTTTCCCAAGAAAGATCATGGCAGATAGTGAGACCCAAAAGCTTGAGCGACAAAACTTCTTGGAGAGGATTGTTGAGAAAGTAGATGGGAGGGTTTTCCAGTCGGTCCTTTCGGAGAGACATTGTAAGAGTGTGCGATTTGTCAGGATTGAAAGACATGTTCCACTTGTTTGAGAGAGTGAGGAGGCTGCAGACTGTCGATCTGAGGGATGAGGAATGGAGCGGCAGATAGTGCAGTCATCAGCAAAGAGACAGAGAGGATTTTCCAGAGAGTCGGAGAGATCATTGATGAAGACCAGAAATAGCACAGGGCCCAGAACACTACCTTGGGGAACTCCAGCCAGAACAGGAAGGGGAGATGAGAGAAATCCATTCAGGTCCACACGTT
The DNA here is from genome assembly GCF_964187855.1 of Myxine glutinosa. Taxonomy (NCBI): domain Eukaryota; kingdom Metazoa; phylum Chordata; class Myxini; order Myxiniformes; family Myxinidae; genus Myxine; species Myxine glutinosa. Next base: position 120,691,073 of record NC_136266.1, on the reverse strand, counting down.
GCCTTCGACCGGAGAGGAAGTCCGCAAGCCATGAATGCAGATTTCCCTGGATACCATAGGAGGAGAGTTTGACGAGCAGAGCTGGGTGCCAGCCCGTATCGAAGGCACGTGATATGTCAAGTGAGACAGCTGTAATTTCCTGTTTGGCATTGAGGACCACCATCCATTGTTGAGACAGCAGAAGCAACATGTCCAGAGTAGAATGACCTGGTCTGAATCCAAATTGATGATCAGAGATCAAGCCATTGGAGAAGAGGAAGGATTTGATATCCGAAGCAATGATGGATTCCATGACCTTGCTGATAATTGGAAGCAGGCTGATTGGTCTGTAGTTGCAAGGATCTGTTTTTGCACCTTTTTGTGTAAAGCCGTAATGTTTACTGATTTCCAAGATGCTGGCAGATGACCTTGAGCAAAAGAAAGGGTGAAAAGAACAGAGAGAGGGTGAGATAGAGCGGCAGAGCAGGATTTTAGAACCCTTGGGCTGATGCCGTCTGGTTCAGTTGCAGAATCAGAGTCGAGGTTTGACAGAAACTTCTCCACATTGTCAGGAGAGAAGGACACAGAGTCCAGGAGCAGTTGGGTTCGACTGGGAAAGGTGGGAACAGAGAGAGAGATGGGTTTGGGACACAAGATTTTGAGGCAAACACAGAGTTGAGGCATTCGGCTTTGTCACGTGCGGTGTCAACTGTGTAGCCATTTGAGGGAAGGGAGGGGATGGAGGGGGAACAAACACCAGAAACGGATTTGACCAGACACCACCAGGATTTGGAGGAAGGAGACAGGTTTGAGAGTTCAATCTTGAGTGTGGAGATATAGTGCTTCCTGGCACTCCTGAGGGTAGACGCACACTTGTTCCGAGCTTGGTGGAAGGAACTGAGATTGCCTTCAGTTGGATATGTCTTCCAAGAGGCAAAGGCAAGTTGATTCAGGGCAACTGCCTCACCGCAAGATTCAGTGTACCATGGACGGGAGGAAGGGTAAGACAACTGAAGACGAGATGGGATAAATCTGTGCATGAGAGAGAGCAGTTTGCTTTGGAAGAATTCCCAGGAAGAATTTATGTCAGAGGCAGTAGCGATGGTAGACCAGTCCAGATGATTGATGGCTGTTTGCAGACCGTGCCAGTCAGCCTGAGTGAAATTCCAGACTCGTCGGCGCTGAGGAGGCTCTCTGAGAATGGCCAGAGAGATGTCCACTTTAACAAGCACATGATCAGAAGAACCGATTGGAGCAGAAGAAGAGCAGCAGACATTTGCAGGGAAGTTAGTCATAACCAAGTCCAGAAGAGAAGATACTCCATTGACTGAGATCCGGGTCGGGAAATTGACAGAATGTGTCAGTCCCAATGAGTCGCAGAAGTCCTTTGCTGAGGTGCCATGGCTGGTGAGAGATGAACCCACTCCCAGCCAGCTGGCATGATGACAGTTGAAGTCGCCACATATGAGGAAGAGAGAGTTTGAATGAGTTGATAGAATTTGGTCCATGTTGTCCGACAGCGAAATGTAAATGGAGTCATCACTGTTTGGAGGACGGTACAGAACACATATGAACAAAAGGTGTGAGCGGAGAGGAAGCCGTAGCCAGAGGTACTCCTGGGGGTGGGGTGGAGAGAGGGCAGTGCAAGGAGAGTGAGGAAGAGAGTTTTTGATAAAGATAGCCACCCCACCACCAGGATGAGGCTCAGGTCTATCATACCAGAGGAGGAAGTAACCAGGAAGAGATATTAAGGAATCAGAGACATCTTGAAGGAGGAAAACTTAACTTTGAAAACGTGGAGACCGTGTGGAGCTTCGAAAATCCCTGCCGTCGTCTCCAATATCTCGCGAGATCACCCACGAGATTTGATCTTCATTTTAACAATATTGACAGATAAAGGTGATATAATATAACAAATATCATGAAACATTTACATTTTGTAGTTCATTGTATAATTTAAATAAAAATAAATGCAAATTTCGCTTGTAGAAAAAGTAAGTACACCCTTGGCTCTAATAGGTGGTATTGCCCGCTTTGGCAGAAACAACCTCAAGTAGATGTTTCTTAAAACTGTCTACCAGTCTCTGACATCGACTAGGATTAATTTTTGCCCACTCCTCCATGCAGAATTATTTCAGCTGTGCGATGTTTGAGGGGTTTCTTGCATGCACAGCTCGTTTCAAATCCCCCCACAACATCTCGATGGGATTTAGATCCGCGCTTTGACTTGGCCATTCCAGAACCCTCCATTTCTTTCTTTTCAGCCATTACTTGGTGGATTTACTGTATATTTAGGGTCATTGTCATGTTGCAAGGCCAACCTTTGGTTGAGCTTCAACTTTCCGACAGATGGACTTACATTATCCTCAAGCACCCTCTGGTGCAATGAAGAATTCATAGTGGATTCTATGATGGTGAGCTGCCCAGGCCCTGATGCAGCAAAGCTGCCCCAAACCATAATATTTCCACCACCATGCTTTACAGTTGGTATCAGGTTCTTGTGGTCAAATGCTGTCTTTGGTTTTCACCAAACATGTCTTCTGGTACTGTGGCCAAATAGCTCTACCTTTGACTCATCTGTCCAGAGCACATTGTTCCAGAAGTGCTCGTCTTTGCCTAGGTGTTCATTGGCAAACTTTAGTCTTGCCCTGATGTTCTTCCTGGACAGCAAAGGTTTCCTCCTGGCACACCTCCCATGTAGATCAAATTTGTGCAGCCTCTTTCTGATGGTAGACTCGTGCACTTTGACATCAACAGTGGCATGAGCTAGCTGTAGGTCCCGTGATGACATTCTGGGGTTCTTGGAGACTTCTTTCAGCATCTTGCGGTCTGCTCTCGGGATGAACTTGCTGGGGCGGCCTGGCCTGAACAAGTTGGCAGTTGTTTGGAATCTACTCCACTTGTAGATGATCTTCTGGACAGGCGAATGATTGATTTCAAATTGTTTGGAGATCTTTTTAAATCACTTCCCAGACTCCTAGGCATCTATAACCTTCTTTCTGAAGGCCTCAGAGAGCTCTTTTGATCTAGGCATGGTGATGACGCACACTTCAACAACAAAGAGCAAACCAAATGTCTGAGGTTTAAATGAGACAGGTTCCTCCAAGTTCCTCTCTAATGATGTTCTAATCATTTGCACCTGAGCTGGTGCACCTGATTCTAATTTTAGGTATTTGAAGTAGTGATAAATGTAGGGGTGTACTTACTTTTTCCACATGCCAAATTTGCATTTATGTTTTTTAAAATTATACAATGGACTACAAAATGTAAATGTTTCATGATATTTGTTATATTATATCACTTTTATCTGTCAATATTGTTGAAATGAAGATCAAATTGCTGTATGTTGAAATATGTTGAAAAAGTCAAAACTTTACATGGGGTGTACTTACTTTTTCACGTGACTGTATATATATATATATCCATTGTAGGACAGTAGCAGTTTCTATGTTCAGTCCCCCCATGTATGATTCATAAGAATTAAAATATCTTCCACTCTAAACTGTATATATACACACAGTACTTCTAAAATCAACATCATTTGTCGGACTATTGTCAGTATCTCCTTCAGAGTTGAATGCCTCTTGTATGCACTCCATACACCTTGGTCTATGATTTTTAACAGGATTTACTGAAGTTTATAATGCACTTCCACCTCAGCACTCCGTCATGCATATAATACATTGCATGGCATTGAGAACCGCCCCCATAACCTCCCCCTCCCCCCCAGCCCCATTCTCTTTCTTTCTACCTCTTCAGCTTCGCTGTTGGCCATGTGGCTTCACTGAAAAAAAACATGGAATTAGAACTACAATTTTGCACAAGCAAGACATATGCAGGACAGACGGACCCAATTTGTTTGATAAGGGACACTGAGCACAGCAGGTGAGCGTTCAATTTATTTGCATTTCCAGTCAATTATTATAGCTTTAGTCTAGTTTTTGTTGTTGTTACATAATTAAAGTTATGGAACTGGAAAGAAATCAAGAACATCAGCTACGTGAGTCTACTATGCATTTATCAAACTGTGGGAAAAACAAGGAGGAAAGTATTGCATCAAACGTACAGTTTACATAAAGTTCTCATAACCAAAACAAAAGCAATGATATAAATCTAATACAAAAAAAAAAAGCTTTTTAGAGGAAGACATAAAGAACTAGAGGTATTCGTAAATTTAGGAATTGGAAGACAATATTTGGAATGCCAGAAAAGACAGAGGAAAGTAAAATTCGAGAAAAGAAACAGCATTAAAAGTAATCCAAAAATACCAAATGCATTTTGCAGACATTGTATACCGTTATCATTCATTTGTCAATGTAACCATTCAGATGGATGTCTATGTCGGGTGAATGTGTCCGGATTTATTTTCACAGACACGTGCAGGAGGCAGATCTGGGTCAACTCGAGAGTCACTTCCTTGAAGGCAGGCATTTTCCGCTCAACGAACTTCCAGTCTGGATTCATGATTCATCTTCATTGAACTCACTTATGATAAATATAAATTATGTTGACTTCACAGAGGTGAGCACATGACCGAAGATGCAAATTTGGTCAATCGTGTCATAAGTGAAACATTATATTGGAGATTGGAAGACCTACAAAGATCTGGGGACCTACAAACCCATAAATACAAAAAGGATATCAATTCAAGATAGTCAAAAGTTGGGCCGAAAGTCAAACAGCACAGAAAAAAAGTGGATAGACATTTCAACCAAAAGTGTGAAAAACAAAGATCTATTACTAAAAACTAGACCTTGTTTACAGGCCTCACTGATATATGGTATTGTAGCGGCTACCGCTGGGTTTTCACAATCGCCTTGCACCTATTAAGGACGCGGAGCGATCACCATGCCGGGCTCGTCCAGGACGCTAGGGCAGGCTCGCCCTCAACTTGCCAGGCCGCAGCCAGGACGCTCGGCCACGCCCCCTCTCGCCTTTCCTGGGCAAACGCTCCGGGATAATGTGTGTATATATATTTCTGCCCGATAAACGGGCTTTTCAGAGTACCTGAGTGTTTTGTTTGAATAAAGCAACTCGGACGAATTCCAGCTTTTTGTTGCGTCCATTCTTCCGATCGACGTGGGAACCCGAGCTCCTTCATTGGTGACCTACCGACATGGACACGGCAGTGGCCCTTAAACTGCCTACCTTCTGGGAGGCTCACGCGGCGGTTTGGTTCGCACAGGCGGACTCCCTGTTCGCCCTGCAAGGCATCACGGCCGACGACACCCGCTTCCACCATGTGGTAGCAGCACTCGGTTCAACCACCGCGGCCCACGCCCTGAGCCTCCTCGAGAGCCCGCCAGCCGCTGACGAATACGGCGCGATTAAAAAGCTCCTCCTCGACGCTTTCGCCCTCCCATCGGCGGAACGCGCACAGCGCCTGCTCGACCTGCCCGAGCTCGGCGACACGCGCCCTTCCGAGCGAATGGACTACATGCTTTCGCTGCTCGGCGAGCACTCTCTGGCATTCCTGTTCCGGGAGCTGTTCCTCCCTCAGCTGCCTAGCCCGGTACGCCTCGCCCTGGCAAGCACGACGATCACGGATCCCCGTGCCCTTGCCAGGGAAGCCGACAAGATCTCCGCCGCAGGCCAGCGCATCGCAGCAGCGACCTGGGGCCCACCGCCGTCCGACGCAACACCCATGGTGCCCGAGCACCCGGCACGGTCGACGACCGAACTGCCGACGCAATTGGCAGCCGCTACACCGAGCCGACCACCTCCAGCACGACGACCGGGGCCTCCACCTGACCAAGCGTGGTGTTACTATCATGCCAGGTTCGGACAGAAGGCCCGGACATGCCAACCCCCGTGCACCTTCAGCAGGCCGGGAAACGGCCGGGCCGGCGTTCATTACCAGCCATGAGCGCCGGCCACACGGGCAACTTACTGTTCATCACGGATAAAGCGTCCTGACGGCGCTTCCTGTGCGACACCAGCGCCCAACTGAGCGTCATACCCGCCTCTGACCAGGACAGGCAGTCCGCGGTTTGCGGCCCCTCCTTGGTTGCGGCCAACGGATAGGCCATCTGCACCTTCGGCCCGCGCAACGTCACCCTCTGCTTCGGCGGCCAACGCTTTGCTTGGACGTTTGTAACCGCAAACGTGCCCATGGCTATGCTAGGCGCCGACTTCCTCTGCGCACACGGACTGCTGGTGGACGTCCAACGGCGTCGTTTAATCAACGCCGAAACCTTCAGCTCCCTGGTATGCACATTGAGCAGCTCCGCGCCGACCGAGCTGGCATGCGCCCTCCCGGCGGCGAATGAGTTTGCTCGCCTGCTCACGGAGTTCCCGGCCCTCACGCGGCCGATGTTTTCGGCCGTCGCAGTACGGCATGGGATCGAGCACCACATACCAACCACGGGCCCGCCGGTCTATGCCAGAGCCCGCCGCCTCGACCCAGCCAAGCTCGCCGTGGCCAAAGCCGAGTTCGACGCTTTAGAACACCTCGGCATCGTGCGGCGCTCCGATAGCGCGTGGGCTTCGCCACTACACATCGTCCCAAAGCCAGGGGGCGGCTGGCGCCCATGTGGCGACTACCGCCGCCTTAACGACGCTACCACCCCCGACAGGTATCCGATCCCGCACATCCAAGACTTCTCCGCCCGTCTGGCGGGACGGGTCATTTTTTCGAAAATTGATCTCATACGGGGATATCACCAGGTACCTGTCAGGGCGGCCGACGTCCCTAAAACGGCAGTCATCACGCCGTTCGGCTTATTCGAATTCTTACGGATGCCGTTTGGTCTCAAGAACGCGGCTCAGGCGTTCCAGCGCTTGATGGACGGCGTGCTGCGTGACCTGCCATTCCTTTTCGTTTACCTGGACGACATCCTCGTCGCCAGCAGGTCCCGGGCCGAGCACCTCCTCCACCTCCGAACACTGTTCGGGTGCCTCAGCGAGCACGGCCTCATCGTCAACCCGGCCAAATGCCACTTTGGCACGACGGCCGTTGATTTTTTGGGCCACCACATCACCAAGAACGGGGCCGTGCCACTGCCAACCAAGGTCGAGGCCATCACCATGTTCCCGCGTCCCCACACCATAAAGGCCCTGCAGGAATTCCTGGGAATGGTGAATTTTTATCACCGCTTCGTGCCCCGCGCTGCTCAACTCATGCGGCCCCTCTACGAAGCCCTCCGGGGCAAGCCGGCCAAGCACGACATCGCCTGGTCCGCAGCAATGGACGCGGCCTTCCAAAGCTCAAAGCGGGCCCTCGCCGACGCAACACTGCTCGCTCACCCGGTGCTCAACGCTCCCATCGCCCTCACCACGGATGCCTCCGACTACGCGGTGGGCGCCGTACATGAGCAATGGGTGAACGGGGTTTGGCAGCCACTTGCTTTTTTCAGCCGGCAGCTCCGGCCGAACGAACTCAAATACAGCACGTTTGACCGTGAGCTCCTCGGTCTACACCTGGCCGTCCGCCATTTCCGCCACCTCCTGGAGGGCCGACCTTTCACGGCGTTCGTCGACCACAAGCCGTTGGTTTACGCAATGGCCAAGGTCACGGAGCCGTGGTTGGCCCGCCAACAGCGCCACCTCTCCGCCGTGTCGGAGTTTACCACGGACATCCGGCACGTCGCCGGCAAAAACAACGCCGTAGCCGACTGTCTTTCCCAGGCCAGCGCGAACGCGGTCCACCTGGGCGTGGACTTCGCGCTTATGGCGGCAGACCAAACCACCGACACCACGGTGCAAGCCCTCCGGGCGGCGGACACGGGCCTCCGCCTGGCCGACATCCCCTTCGCGGACACTGTCCTGCTCTGCGACGTCTCCCAAGGCCGGCCTCGCCCCATCGTGCCCGTCACCTGGCAACGCCGCATCTTCGCCTCCCTCCACGGCCTTTCCCACCCGGGCCGGAAAGCTTCCCAGAAGCTGGTGTCGGCGCGATTCATCTGGCACGGCCTTCGTCGGGACGTCCGCGATTGGACCAGCACCTGCACAGCCTGCCAACGGGCCAAGGTCCACCGACACACCCAGGCCCCGCTGGCACCTTTCACCGTGCCCGAACGACGTTTCGACCACGTCAACGTGGATCTGGTGGGCCCCCTCCCCCCGTCACGGGGGTTCACACACCTGCTCACCATGGTGGACAGGACCACCAGGTGGCCGGAGGCCGTTCCCCTCATCTCCACCACTACCGCCGACGTGGCGCAGGCTTTCATCGCCACCTGGGTCGCCCGCTTCGGCGCACCGGCGGACATCTCGTCAGACCGCGGACCACAGTTCACCTCCGAGCTGTGGGGCGCGGTCGCCCGCAACCTGGGGGTCAAGCTCCACCGTACTACGGCCTACCACCCCCAAGCAAACGGGTTGTGTGAGCGATTCCACCGCTCCATGAAGGCCGCGCTCATGGCCGGCCTTCAAGACGGCGGTTGGGCCGACCGGCTGCTGTGGGTCCTTTTGGGTCTCCGCACGGCCCCCAAGGAGGACCTCCAGGCATCCACCGCCGAGCTTGTCTACGGCCAGGCACTACGCGTCCCGGGTGAATTCGTGCCCGACGCTACCAGTCCCCCGTCCGCAGCTCACCAGCGCTGGGACCTCCAGGAGGCCGCCCGACGGTTTGCCCCCGTGCCAACATCCCACCACGGTGACCCCCAGTCCTACGTCCCCCCAGCACTTCGCACAGCGGAGTATGTTTTTGTGCGTCACGACGCACATCGGGGGCCACTCCGGCCGCCGTACGACGAGCCCTTCCGGGTCCTGCGACGGGACGACAAGTCGTTCGTCATCGACATCGGCGGCAGGTCGGACCGGATTGCGGTGGACCGCCTCAAGCCGGCGCACGTGGACGTCGACCAACCACCACGGGTGGCCCTTCCGCCGCGGCGAGGCCGCCCCCCGTCCACGGTGCCCCCCACTCGACCGACTAACCACGACCCGCCAGGGGTCGCTTTGGCCGGGTCATCAGGACCCCCCTCAAATTGACCCTGCCGGTGCAAGTCGATTCTGGGGGGACGTGTGTAGCGGCTACCGCTGGGTTTTCACAATCGCCTTGCACCTATCAAGGACGCGGAGCGATCACCATGCCGGGCTCGTCCAGGATGCCCGGGCAGGCTCGCCCTCAACTTGCCAAGCCGCAGCCAGGACGCTCGGCCACGCCCCCTCTCGCCTTTTCTGGGCAAACGCTCCGGGATAATGTGTGTATATATATTGCTGCCCGATAAACGGGCTTTTCAGAGTACCTGAGTGTTTTGTTTGAATAAAGCAACTCGGACGAATTCCAGCTTTTTGTCGCGTCCATTCTTCCGATCGACGTGGGAACCCGAGCTCCTTCCGTATAACATTTAATGCATTTTGACTTGACACATCATGACTAGAATGTTGACTCAAAACTTTACGACTTGAAGTCTGACTTTGACTCAGATTGTTGGGAATTACCTGTCACTGGTATGACGTAACTGTCACTGGTGTGACGTAATCTACCGATATGCTCAGTAAAGTTGCAAGCTATCTTTTTATAGGTTATCAAGTCCAGGTATAATTTTTTTTTTCAGGTCTGATCTCAGTTTTTATGATTGAAACAAATCGAAAGGCCACTTTGATATTAAATTTCCAGTGCCAACTGTTGATGGATCTGGATCTTCCCTAATAATTTGGACATGTTTATGCCAGTTTAAACTCGGTGCTTTTATGATGAATGCCAAATCTGGATCAGGTTGTGACATTCAATTCAAGGACGATTCAATTCGGTTTTGGTGAAGATCTGAATATTGTTTTCGGATATGAGAATTATTTAATTTCTGAAGTGATTCTTCACAATTGGGGGATAGGGCCAAAAACGATACAAAGCAGGATATCTCAAAAAGTAATGGATGGATTTGGACGAAACCTGTTGGACGGGTTGTGTGTGTGACAAGGAAGAATCGATTCAATTTTGGTGAAGATCCAGATCCGGATCCAGCTCGTTCAATTTTTTAAGTGACTCTTCACCATTGAGCGATATGGCCAACCAGGTGTAGGTATGCTCTCTACTGAATGCCGTTCTAGTTTACAAATGTTATTGATGTTGGTTCTCCATTGAAACACCAATTAGCAACTCTCCAGAAAGAGGGCACTCAACGTTGCCAATAAAAGATTTAAGTGACTCTGCAGGTGCAGCAATAAAAAAAACACTGCCCTAGAATTGGTAGAATAGAGTTAATGCAACGACCAGGAACGAAGAGAGCGAATGAGAGGTATAAGTGTCAAAAGGTATCACAAAGTCATCCCAAATTTTCAGTCACCCAGCTTACAGCTTTTCAACTGAAGGATATATAGGTGATGAAAAATTTGCACGTCTACTGTCTCAATAGTTTACTGATATGTCTGGTAAGTTTCAGATAAGTTTCAGGTAAGTTAGACGTTTCTCACACCATTTATTTTGTTTTCGGAATTGCAAAAAGAGCATGTTGTACCAAGGATATGGCCATGACAGAAAGCTTCAGTGAAGTCGACATCCAAATTCTTGTTAAATTCATGGTAACAGAGAAAAAAAAATGCACACTAAATTAAACAATAAAAGTTCGGAACAATATAATCCCATCAAGGCTACAACACATTTTGCATCCACTGGCGAGGTGAACACACCTAGTCATCGTCCGTCATATTAAGGAGACTTCAGAAAGAGGGCTTCTGTGTTGGAATCCGTTGAGGTGACATATACGAGTATATACGAGTATACATATCTCGTATATTTTGGTCGGCCCTCGTATGTTATTATTCGGTGTTATATAATTATATATATATATATATGTATGTATTTTGGTCGGCCCTCGTATAAGTTATTATTCGGTGTTGTATATACTAGGGCGTGCCCGTACGTGGGTGCAAAAAAACATGCGTGCAAACAACAACAGCAAAAAAAAACTTTGAAACCACGTGGCAGTAACGACCACAGAACCCCCCCCTCTATTTACATGAAATGGTTTGGTCCATTCGCAAAGCCAAAGCGAACGGCTTGCGAGTACGGTAGAACCCCCCCCCCCCCCCTCTATTTACATGAAATGGTTTGGTCCATTCGCAAAGCCAAAGCGAACGGCTTGCGAGTTTGGTAAATAAATCGCCATAGCTCGGTAACTACTTCTCCGATTAATATGAAACCTTGAAAAGGCACATCCTCAGGTCCCCAGCAATATACCTGGCAAGTTTCAAGTATATCGGACCCGTGGTTGTCGAGAAACAGCGGTCACAGACACACAGACATACACACACACATACACACACACATACACACAGAGATTACTGGAATTATAGATACTAGGGCATGCCCGTACTATATATATATCTAAAATTATATCCCCCCCCCCTCTATTTACATGAAATGGTTTGGTCCATTCGCAAAGCCAAAGCGAACGGCTTGCGAGTACGGTGACAATCCCCCCCCTCTATTTACATGAAATGGTTTGGTCCAAAGCGAACGGCTTGCGGAGTTTGGTAAATAAATCGCCATAGCTCGGTAACTACTTCTCCGATTAATATGAAACCTTGAAAAGGCACATCCTCGGGTCCCCAGCAATATACCTGGCAAGTTTCAAGTATATCGGACCCGTGGTTGTCGAGAAACAGCGGTCACAGACACACACACATACACACATACACACACACATACACACACACATACACACAGAGATTACTGGAATTATAGATAGATACTAGGACGTGCCCGTACGTGGGTGCCCGTTCCTTGCCAAAAAAAAAAAAAAAAAGGTCTTCGCCCATGCATGCATGGGCGTGCCCATGGGCCCATGGGCGTGCCCGTAAGTGCGTGATGTGACCGTACAATGAATGTATCGTCCCGACGCCGCAGCTCGGATGGCGCTGCAGTTAATCGGGCCTGTATCGGCAGAGTTATTATAAACGTGTACTACAATCGATCGTACCTTACAGCGTCTGCTCGCCACGTTCAGCATCAGTACGTCGTCACTATGACTATCCGTAAGTCCGGAAGTGACGTCCTCATTTGACTGTCCGGAAGGTCGCATATCGCAGTTACGATGAATCGCAAATTAGTTTTAATTAGTTTTAAAACACAGTTTAACGCCAACATAGCGCCAACATAGTTTGCCAACGTGAAATAAATGAATACGCTCTCAAATGTGCCGTCCGAGGCAGAGTCTGTTCGCCACGTTCGGCACACGTGATAGCTCGCTGCTCTCTGATTGGTTGAATCGTTTTTTGGACATAGCTCGGTAACTACTTCTCCGATTAATATGAAACCTTGAAAAGGCACATCCTCGGGTCCCCAGCAATATACCTGGCAAGTTTCAAGTATATCGGACCCGTGGTTGTCGAGAAACAGCGGTCACAGACAAAGAAACACACAGACACACAGAGATTACTGGAATTATAGATAGACTAGGGCATGCCCGTACTATATCTATATCTAAAATTATATCCCCCCCTCTATTTACATGAAATGGTTTGGTCCATGAAATGTTTTGGTCCATTCGCAACGCCAAAGCGAACGGCGAACGCTTTACATGAAATGGTTTGGTCCATGAAATGTTTTGGTCCATTCGCAACGCCAAAGCGAACGGCGAACGGCTTGCGAGTACAGTGACAATCCCCCCGGGGTTTTAATTAGTTTTAAAACATCGTTTAACGCCAACATAGCGCCAACATAGTTTGCCGACGGGAAATAAATGAATACGCTCTCAAATGTGCCATCCGAGGCAGAGTGTGTTCGCCACGTTCGGCACACGCGATAGCTCGCTGCTCTCTGATTGGTTGAATCGTTTTTTGGACATAGCTCGGTAAGTAATTGTCCGATTAATATGAAACCTTGAAAAGGCACATCCTCGGGTCCCCAGCAATATACCTGGCAAGTTTAAAGTATATCGGACCCGTGGTTGTCGAGAAACAGCGGTCACAGACAAACAAACAAACAAACACACAGAGATTACTGGAATTATAGATAGATAAGAAGATATATATATATATATATATATATATATATATATATATATATATATATATATATATATATATATATATATATATATATATATATATATATATATATATATATATTGGTCGGCCTTCGTACAAGTTATTATTCGGTGTTATATATATATATATATATATATATTTTGGTCGGCCCTCGTATGTTATTATTCGGTGTTATATATATATATATATATATATACATATATATATGTATGTATTTTGGTCGGCCCTCGTATAAGTTATTATTCGGTGTTATATATATATATATATATATATATATATATATATATATATATATATATATATATATATATATATATATATATATATATATATATATATATATATATATATATATATATATATATATATATATATATATATATATATTGTTGCGGATATGGGATTTGGCCTCCATATCCGCTTGTAAATATTCCCCTATTTCCCCAATACTCCCCAACTATCCCCAATCCCCCATTCCCTAGTCCCATTGTCTGTAAACAACACTCTGTAGAACCGACCTGCCCCTTTTTCCCCCATTAACTGTCGTGCCCAGGTTCACCGCATCTCACGTAGACAACTATAGGACCTCTTGCTAGTTATTCTTAGTCTATGTCAGTTAAGGACTCGTTTCCATTAATTCTGACTCTTCGTTGCACCAGAATGTGATTGTATGGCACCAGTAGTGAGTTTAGGACCTCCCCATACCTCCTCCCATCTTCCTCATGAAACAATAACAACAACAACAACTACAACCACAGCGGGGGCGGCGCGGCCGCGGTGCGGGGAGTGTGCGTCCTCACACCGGCTTGGTTAGCCGCCATTGCCATGTGCGCCCACGGGGTTACCACGAAGGGGCTGGCTGTCAGCTCCTCGTCAAGGGCGGAGCCCGGTAACCCCCGCACCCAATAAGAAGCAACGGGCCGATTCCATCTGGGGCGGAGCTAACGAGCCGAGGGCGTGTCACTCCCCGCCGGATATACGCAGCCACTTACCGGACGTGACGTCAGATGCGCCCCGAGCTTGAAGAAGAACCAGTCGCGACCTCCGAGCGCTGAGAGACCTCCCTGCATCTTTCGGACCGTGTGGATCCTGTCCCTGAGCCAAGAGTGCACCTTGTGCTGTCCACCGACTACCTGCCCTTCCTTGCCATCAATCCCCGTGTGAGTCAGTCTTGTCCTGTTTATCTGTGGTCTGTCGGGGTTACTATAAGACCGTGATTAAGTGCCTACCTTTCTATGCTGTCTCTCTTGTCCTTGTAATCTAACGTTCCGTAATATTATAACCTCCTCCGGAGGTCTTGAGAACTGTACCCCTGGTGTCGTGTCATTTTAACCCAGCCGCTGTGTCCTTTCCTCAATTGATTTAGCGTAGCGCGACTCGGCCAACGTTCGAGTATAATCGGGTAAACTGTGCAGACGCGGTCATACCAAACCGCTCGGTAAACCAACATCCACAACCGCGTCTGTAACAATATATATATTGGTCGGCCTTCGTACAAGTTATTATTCGGTGTTATATATATATATATATTTTTTGGTCGGCCCTCGTATGTTATTATTCGATGTTATATATATATATACATATATATATATATATATATATATGTGTATTTTGGTCGGCCCTCGTATAAGTTATTATTCGGTGTTATATATATATATATATATATATTGTAACGGTTCTGAGAAGTGTAACGGTTTTTTTTGAGAAGTGTAACAATTTTGGAGGAAGTGTAACGAATGTGAAAACGTTACAATGTGAACGTTACAAAAGTATGTGTAACACCCTGTTAATGTAAATAATGGTCGCAGCCGTCCTCCTAGTTAATTCCATGAAACTTACACGCAGGTCACGATATATCTTTTTAAATAGTGTATTTCCTTATTCTATGTAGGCTAAATATGTGTTTCCCACTAGATTGACTTTGCATTGTATCAAACAAAATAAGCGTAGGCCCTTGCAATTTCCCCAAACATCTCCGCTCTCCAAAGTTCCTTTCAAAAGGGTGCGAGTTGTGTTCAATCCCGCAAGCCGCCATTGCCCATGTGCTAATCTCGGAGAAGAAAGGCGTGTCTCCACCTCGTCATAGAGGGGAGGAGTGAGCCAGAGGGTCGCATGGCCAATCAGCACCGCGGTGAGCGTCCCGGTAGGCGTGCCCTCGCAGCCGGCGGCTTGATTCCGCCCGAGGTGATAAAAGCGACTGTAAGGGACTGCTTCACCAGATGACCTGGAAGATGACCTGGGAGATGAGCGAAGAGGTGACACCAAGAGGAGCGGTGAGATGCGAAACGCTCCAAGCCAAAGAGGAGAGGTACTCGGAAAGGCAACCAGCTTTGGAGAGACGCGCTGAAAGGAGGGAGACGGCTCCACCAGAAGGAGAGGAGCAGGTGTGCCGAGCCAGCGCGTGACGTCTACAGCAGCGGATACGCGACGGAGGGTTTTCCCGCCAAAACCGCGAGGAATTGAGAGCTGCTGCCTCCGACCTTGCCTCCCTCTCCAGCAATCCACCTCAAGCCCTACCTGCCTGCAATATCCCCCGAGTAAGTGTGAACGTCGTCTGTCCTACTCGTTGTCTTGGGGTTAAGTAAAATGAATAGTGTAAGTTAACAATTCGCTGTGTGACTGCTTCTTCCATCCATTGCTTGTGTGTGTATAATAAATCTGTTCTTCCTCCGTACTCTGTCTTCTTCTCTTTTCATTCTCTTTCGGTCGCTTTAGAGGTTTCCCGATTGAATATCTGTGGTGCGATCTGGTCAACGTCGGGTGGAATCGGGTTCTAATCGGGGAGTAACTGTTCGGACGCGGTAATACACCACCGCTCGGTCAATATAACATCTAAAACCGCGTCAGTAACAATTGGTTGTCAGGAGTTGGATTCGGACCTGGGACTAAATTTGTTAGGCCCAAATTTTGGAACACCAATTGTACTATTAGAGTAACAATTGGTGTCTGGGAATGAGATTCGGGGCCCGAACCAAATTTTTTTTAAAAAAACATCTAGAAAAAATTTGGTCAAAATTACGAGCTGCCGAAATTTTGTTGTTTTAAAGCAAAACCCGAATTTTGAGATCGCGCCATGGACAATCAAGGCGATCGGATGTCGGTGGGAGAGATAGACGGGTTAGGGGTAACCCAGGACTTCGGGGAGGAAAGGGAGGAGGAGAAAAATGGCAATGTGGTTGCGGAGGTATCAGGTGCACAAAATGGCGCTCTCGCGCACGTGGTTACAGCGGCACCAAATTTTTCCGCGCCCGTGACCGTACCACTACCAGCGGGCTTTGATGTGGGGGACTTCATGGCGCAATTCACCGAGATGCTGAGAATAAACGGGGAGAGATTGAGTAATAAAATGGAAGCAATAATGAACGAAAGGAGGGCTAACAGTGAGCGATTGGGAAACCAAATTGAAGCAATAACCAACAGAATGTGTGACCGCATGCAAAAATGTGGGGAGACCATGGATCGCATGGTGGGCGAAAGGGTCCCAGGGGTGCACGAGGAAGTAACGCGGGTTGAGAAGCGCCGGTTGAACGAAGTTGAGAAAAGCACGGGTACAATGACAGGGGTAGAAATCGCGACACGGGGTTTGGAAAAGCCGGCGACCGATGAGGTAGAGGGAATTTTATTGAAGCCAGCGGTCGTCGAGGTGAGTAAAGAAAAAGCGGAAGTGGGCATTGAAATTGAAGAGATGACGGAGGTAGCCCGGGAATTGCAGGGAGAAATGGAAAATGTACAAAGTCCCTGCTCAAATCATGATGATGTACTCGCTAATCCAAATGGAAGTTTGCAGGTTTTGGTGCAGGGAGGAAGAAGAACCCCGAAGGTGAGACGTGCTGTGTATTGTGCGGGGAGATTTTGTAAGAGGATGTTTGGCGACAAAAGAATTTTCGCGCGCTTGGGATCGAGGAGGCATCCGGGCGTTGGTGAAGGGTCCCGTGTGAGTGGAAATGGCACACGTGGGAGGAAAAAGTGTGCGTCGGCGAGTGGGTGTGTTATAAAGTGTGGGAGTGAAACCGAGTGCGAGCGAGAATGCACGTCGGGGTGTACGGAGTGTGACACGAATAGTGAGTTGGTGATGGCGCAGGTGCGAGAGGGCACATCGGAGCGCGAGTGTGAAACCGAGTGCGAGCGAGAATGCACGTCGGGGTGTACGAAGTGTGACACGGAGAGTAAGGTGGTGGTGGAACGTATGCGAGGAAGCACACCTGAATTGGTCATGGCGCGATTGTGGGAGAGCCCGTGTGAGCGCGTTAGTGGGTGGATGCCAGAGTGCACGCCCATGGTGAGTGTTACGGAGGACGTAACGGAGGAGAGGTGTGCGCAAGAGTGTGCGCGAGAGGTGTGGTGTGTAACAGGGAGAGCGTTGGTGGAATGTACGGACGGCGTTGGAACGCCAGGTTTTGTGAGGGTGAAAGGGGTAGCGTATGCGTGTGAGCATGCAAGTAAAGCATCGACGGTAACCGGGTTAGTGGTTAGGGCGACGGATAGCCGATGCGAGCACTCGGGGCGCGGGGTGCTTTGTTGGGTGCGAGGCCCGGCGCGGGTCGATGCTGCGTCGCTTCTCTTCGAAGCGTCGTTGCCGATTCGGGCTTGGCCCCGCCCCGCACGGTCGAGTCCAGGCTTTGTCGGGCGAGGCGACCGGTCCGGTTCGAGGGCGAGTGGGAGGAAGCGGTACGGTGCCCCCTCGTGGGGACGGGGTTCCGACCGGGGGAGATTGAGCCATCGGGCCTGGGACCGCAAGGTGCCGCGCCGAGATGGTGCGTGGAACCTCGGTCCAACCAAACCACCTCCCTTGAACCGAAAGCCGGACGGATTCAACCTGCAGGCGACCAAACCACCCGAATTCATTGCTCGGCTTTACGAACCGAGTTTAATGATGTCACGACGCACCGAGGCTAGGATATAGTGGACTGTGATGATGATAGTAGTGATTTGATACGAAATTTATAATAGTGGGTAGAATTGGCAGTAAATGGAAAATTTTTGAATTTGTTGAATTTGGACGAACAAAATTTATAGTGAGAGACCCCCGATGTGGTGGGATGGCAAATCCACCATCCCTCACAGACGTGGGGGCAAATGCGCAATAGTTTATGGGGTGGCTATGACAACCGAGCCAGGGAGGGCTTGGTTATATTGATAGGGATCTAGCGAAGATGACATTAGGTAACGTTAAGGTTAGTTAGTGACTGATACTTGTAGTGGGGACGCAGGTAGTTTAGTGTGGATGATAATGACGTGGGAGCGCAATAGTTTAAAGGGACGACTGGGAAGCGCAAGTTTCAGAGGGGAGTAGTTAGCTGAGATGATGCCGTGTGTTTGAGGATTGAACAGGTGTGATTGAACAGGTGTGATTGCACAGGTGTGCAACTGAACAGGTGTGTGGAGCAGTGTATGAGGGAGTAGTGGTGATTGTGTGTTGTGTTGACCAACTGGTCCAGGAAGAGGAGGAGGGTGCAGGTGGCACCAGGTAGGATTGCACAGGTGTGCAACGACAGGTGAATAAAGGACAGGTGTATGGAATAAATGGTATGGAGTATTGGAATGGATGGTCGTGGAGTGAGTATGGTGGAAATTGTGGAGTGGAGTGGATGGTGCGAAGGTGTGAATGGGGGAAGAGTGGACCCCCATCACGGATACCCGGGGCGGGTAGTGTAAGTGTTAGGTAGAGGGTACAGGTAAATTGTGGTTGGATATTGGCATCTGTGGTGCGGGTGAAAGAATGGTCTTTGGATGGGTGCATTAGTGTTGTGGAAATGGCTGGGCGTGTAGCCTGTTAGTGTGTGTAGTTGGTTTGGGCACTCCACCACTGTGAGGATGTCGGCCAGGTGAGGCCGCAGGTGGGCTCTGGGAGCCGGTAGTTGTGGATGGGGCCCGAGGATCCGGAGGACGGACCCGGGTAGCCCAGTGCCAGAGGGCACCAAGGGGTGACAGAGCCAGGAGAGGGCCTTCCCCAGTTAGTTAGGTTAGGGTGAGGAGCTAGGTAAGCTCGGGTGGCAACTACAGTGGTGGAGGTGTGCAGGTGGGTAGACCTGCTGGGAGAGCTACACGTCGCAGCCCAGAAATTGTGCGAGAGCACCGGGAGATGAATCGGGGGAGTGAGACCCCAAATTGAGAAGCACCACAGTTTGGTCAATGGGAATTGGTTTTTAGAACCCATAGTGTAAGTTGGCCAATGGATTGGCAGGGAGAGACCCCGGGTAGTGTAAAGTGTGTTAATGTCATTTAGGAAGTAGTTAGGATGAAGTCTCCTCGCACCATCTGCATCCACTCACCTGAGGTGACAGGTACTCCACACCATGCCATGTTTTGATTATTTTTTATGATGCAAATGTTTGGATTGTGAGACGCATCATGACGTGGGTGTGACATTGTGCGTAATTCCATCTCTCCCTCCTTATGAGGATTGATGATGAATTGGTGATGGCAAATTTTGAAGTCGAGGGATTGTGGAGACGAATTTGGTATAGAGGAAATATGGGGAAGACGTGACAGTAGTGACGAATTTGTAAATGGGTAGATTTTGTAAATATGGGGTAAGGGCAAGGGTAGTGTAGGTGACAGGGGGGTGACGTACGGTAGGGACGAGCTTTCTCACTTCGCCCTCCGTACGCATTTCGCCTTGCATTGCCTTATTGACGTGTACCCTTGTGACCTTACCCCTCGCTCAATTGTCTTTCTTTTGTCTCCCACATGACCTGTGCGCCATTGGGTGCCGAGGGGAGCGTGCGTGAGGTGGCCATTGTGCGCCCGAGATTCCCAGAACCAGCATGCATTGCGTTGATGTACCACTTTATGGACCGCTGTTCTGCGGCCAAGTACCACTTGATGGACCCCAGGTTCTGGGGCAGGGCACCTCTGTTGGAGACCGGCCATAGTGGCCAGGGAATCTTGCTTGCGGACCTCGGTAAGGTGGCACCTATGCCAAACAGGTGGACCACCCTTAGTTGGCCCCTGAGGCCCTAAATAAAAAACGAACACAAGTTGTGCTTTTTATTATGTCCAAATAGGCCGCATGAAGTCAGAAGACGTCGGGAAGAACATCGGCCCAGCAGAGAAAGTGAAGACCACCACCAGTTGTTTTGTTGTGTTTATTAAGAACCATGGTGACTGCGCACCGAGTGGTGCTTTTGGTGCTTTGTGGTGCTTTTGGTGCTTTTGGGTGCTTTGGTGGTATTGGTACTGGTGCATCGATGCAATGCGTGCTGTCTCCTCCCTCCCAACAGGAATTTCTTTTTCTTGTTCCCTAAAAAAACAAACAAAAAAAAAAAACACAGGTCCTGGGTTTCGTTGTAAATAAGAAATCACGTCATTGTAAATAATGCTCCCCACCGTAAATGTATAGTTTGAGAATAATTCCGTAATTCGGTTAGCTGTGGGCTTGAGTCTGTTAGACAGGGTGCAATGCAATAGGGGGACATACTTATTGGTGTTTTAAGATTGTCACACTCAGGGTCAGGTTAATTGTAGAGGGAATTACACCTACGTGTCACACTAAGTTAAAGTTTAGTAGGCCCGAGCACGGGCCTGAAGAAAGGAGGGTGCAGTGTAACGGTTCTGAGAAGTGTAACGGTTTTTTTTGAGAAGTGTAACAATTTTGGAGGAAGTGTAACGAATGTGAAAACGTTACAGTGTGAACGTTACAAAAGTATGTGTAACACCCTGTTAATGTAAATAATGGTCGCAGCCGTCCTCCTAGTTAATTCCATGAAACTTACACGCAGGTCACGATATATCTTTTTAAATAGTGTATTTCCTTATTCTATGTAGGCTAAATATGTTTCCCACTAGATTGACTTTGCATTGTATCAAACAAAATAAGCGTAGGCCCTTGCAATTTCCCCAAACATCTCCGCTCTCCAAAGTTCCTTTCAAAAGGGTGCGAGTTGTGTTCAATCCCGCAAGCCGCCATTGCCCATGTGCTAATCTCGGAGAAGAAAGGCGTGTCTCCACCTCGTCATAGAGGGGAGGAGTGAGCCAGAGGGTCGCATGGCCAATCAGCACCGCGGTGAGCGACCCGGTAGGCGTGCCCTCGCAGCCGGCGGCTTGATTCCGCCCGAGGTGATAAAAGCGACTGTAAGGGACTGCTTCACCAGATGACCTGGAAGATGACCTGGGAGATGAGCGAAGAGGTGACACCAAGAGGAGCGGTGAGATGCGAAACGCTCCAAGCCAAAGAGGAGAGGTACTCGGAAAGGGAACCAGCTTTGGAGAGACGCGCTGAAAGGAGGGAGACGGCTCCACCAGAAGGAGAGGAGCAGGTGTGCCGAGCCAGCGCGTGACGTCTACAGCAGCGGATACGCGACGGAGGGTTTTCCCGCCAAAACCGCGAGGAATTGAGAGCTGCTGCCTCCGACCTTGCCTCCCTCTCCAGCAATCCACCTCAAGCCCTACCTGCCTGCAATATCCCCCGAGTAAGTGTGAACGTCGTCTGTCCTACTCGTTGTCTTGGGGTTAAGTAAAATGAATAGTGTAAGTTAACAATTCGCTGTGTGACTGCTTCTTCCATCCATTGCTTGTGTGTGTATAATAAATCTGTTCTTCCTCCGTACTCTGTCTTCTTCTCTTTTCATTCTCTTTCGGTCGCTTTAGAGGTTTCCCGATTGAATATCTGTGGTGCGATCTGGTCAACGTCGGGTGGAATCGGGTTCTAATCGGGGAGTAACTGTTCGGACGCGGTAATACACCACCGCTCGGTCAATATAACATCTAAAACCGCGTCAGTAACAATATACATAAATAAATATATATTGTAAAGATATATAATGTGGAGCTCAAAACTGTATATTTGGACAGAACTACTGTATGTTTGACCTCTAAACATAACCAACCAACCAACTTCATTGACATCAAATCAAGCAAGTAGCTCGACAAGCTGTGTCTGGATGAAACAATTGCTGCTGTTACTGTCAAACGTTTTTAAAAACCGTTAAATTAATCAGTGTCTTTTAATGTTTCACAACCAGAAGAAGGGACGCTTTAAGAGCGGGTGCAAGGGGTCCGTTCCCGGGTCGCGGCATGCTGGGTCAGCCCCTCGAGCTTCCGCACGAATGGAACGAGAAACGGAACATAAATTACGGTAAAAAGCGGCCAGGATTGTGCATCATACAGACCGTAATAAATGATGCACCAGTGCGTTTGAAATGCGACGTCCATTACAACCGCCCATGCGTAAGCGGTGCTCCTTGGCCAAAGGGAGTTCAGGCGTTGGTCGCCAATGGGCCACTGGGGCTTTCCCTCGGCAAGCCGTTCGTGTTGTCCGAACAAAGAAACATCTGTTGTGGTGCTGGCGAAGACCAAGGCCTTCCTCTCTCTCTCTCCTCCTTTCTTTCCCTCCCCACCTCCCCCAATGGTGCAATTCCTCATCTTCAGTCCCTGTGGGGAGAATATCTCTCAGCCGCTTCATACTCTGAATGGACCCTTTTACAGCGACTCGTGGAGCATTCTCTGTGGGCTTTTCTCAACCACCACCCCTACCCATCTCCTCACTGCCACCATCCCTCATTCATCCATTCACCAGGGCCCCCCAAATACAAATGCACTCGTTTTTTCATGCTACGGCTAAGTGCCTCTCTTTCACCTACATTTTTAATGTCTGATGCTGTTCTTGTGTTTTACTTTATGTCACCTTTCATAATACCAGGGTGGATTTTAAACACCTATTAATAACATCATGTTCCTGCTCTTCTTTTCTTTATTATATTGCTCCTGTTTTTCCGCGTCCTCTGTGGTAGCCTCGGCGTGGTTCACAAGCATCGTGATTGGCACAATCATCCAAAAACTCGTCAAACCACGTGATGATTATTCATTACTAGCGAGGTACATAAGCAAACAGACAATGCAGAAACGGTGAATTATAAACCATGGAACTAACCACGTTCCTGTGGCACCTTCAGTCGCACGTCAGACATGGACAGCAGGTTCGTGAAAGACTTAGGTTAAAAAAAAAACGACGAATGGGAAACCATGGAACCAATAAATTTCACATTCCTGTGCCACCTGTAGTCAAACATCAAGCATGGAGAGCAGGTTCGTGAAGGACTTCCATGAAAAACATACCTGTTTGAATGGTTCCACACCCAGTCGATGGCGAAACTGCATATGGCGATCCGCGAATGTCACGCTTAGAAAGTAGAAACCGTCACGTCCTTTTGTCATTCACTTGAACTCAATATCTCTATTTTCATTCCAAACAGCATAACTCCAATCACAAATTAAATAGCATTAATATAAAAAATAAACTTTTACCAACATTCGTGACATAAACAAATATTTAAATCCGGATGTCCCCCCAATATTCCTTCAGGTCGCACAAGATCTGCCTGCAACCCTCTTATGGTTAAACTGCCAAAGTCTAAGCTCTCTGCTCAACTTCACTCTTTCATTCCCCTTTTCTCCCGCCTCTGGAACAAACTCCCCCACTCCCTTCAATCCCACTCCTCCCTCCAGGTCTTTAAAACAGCTGTTCACCACCATCTCTTATCTTCCCCCATCGAAAACCTTGATCTTTTCTACCCCCGGTAATTCACCCCAGAGTCCTTGCAGTGTTCATATGCTTTATTCCTCTCCCACCTCCCCCCCAAGTCCTCCCGATGTCCCTGCTCTCAAATGTTGTGTTTGTGTCCTTCCCCCTCTTCCCCCTCTCTTTTGTCCTTCCCCCTCTCTCCCCATCTTGTCTGCCGCTCCCCTTGTTTTTTGTTTTGTGTGTCGGTTTGTCTTTTTGTGTGATTAATGTTAGCTCTTTCACGAGCCTCGATGTCGTATACAAAACAAAACAAAACAAAACAAAAAAAAAAAAAAATGTGAAGTTCTGTACGGTTGGGTGAATACAATTACGAATTCAAAATCGTAATTGTATTCACTCAATTCCAAATGCCATTCCAATCATAAATTGATACTTTAACAAAATAGTTTTAAATGACGGTTGTGTTGAGATATTATCAAACCAGCTCATGTCGTCATCTGTCCACTTTTGGATTCGCGTCAGATTCATATCGAGTTAATTTCAAAATCATAATTTTATGAAGGAATTTTTGAAACCTCCTACCTACCTTACAACATCCGCTGGGACCAAAAAATTTCCACAGGAGGTTTGGTGGGGCTAGCACCAAAACTGAGGGAGTAGTTTGGGGACACAGACACTCCTGCTTTATAATATAGATATTTGCTGTCAAGTTGTTTCACCATGAAGAATACAATACTGTTGTGGTAAAGTATCTACAAAACATAATCAAAGCCATTTACAAGGCAATCCCAGCACATTGCGCGTGAAGTTAAAAACTCCTGGGGATCGAGGAGCAATTGATCCTCGGCGGGGCCCGTGGGGGACGCGGCGTGCCGAGTGGGCGGGGCTACTTGGTGAACGACGGGTCAACAATGCAAGTGCACCAATGGGAAAGCGACACGCATGGGTTAGAGTGTTACAGGGACCCTTACTCTCCAAAGCCCCGCCTGGCCCAAGGCCAATAAAATGAGGAACACACTGCAGTTTGGTGCCGATTTGCACCCAGGGGACCAGATGGAGAACTTCAGAGACTATACCACATATGCCGCACATCTCCCGACACACTGCACACACAACCCCTTTTTTCCTCCCTTCACACCCCTCCATTTTTGTGTGGCGTTTATTAGCTGCTGTGTTTGTGTGGTTTATTGACGACGTAGATTTATGCCAAATTAAATATGACTGCTGACCCATGTGACTGATGACGTCATCAATTTAATTCTCCCATACAATGTTAGTGTAGACTGTAGATCATGCTCCATAAATTTCAAACTGATCAGATGAAGCGTTCCACTTGTCTAATTATGACGTCATAATGAAGACACTGCTGGCATCATCATGAATATATGTTGTTCCCAATGGGAAGTACTTGACAATGAGCCATATTTCAATTTTTTCCATGGAGCGGTTTTGGAGATATAGAGGTGCAAAAGTTTTCGTTTTTTCCACAATGGCACCATAGCATGTGACCTATGACGTCATAACTATAATTTTAAAATTATACAGGAAGAATGGCTCCTATGGTGAACATTTTGTGTCATTTGGACCAACGGTTGCAGAGAAAAGCATACTCAGGTTCTGTGTGGACAAACACACAGACGGAAAAAACACACAGATGGACAAACAAACAAGAAATATCTCGTGCATAGCACGATACTGGCAAAATCCCTAAAAGAAGTTGTTGGCCTATGATGACCTCAAAAATAATTATTGGTTGAATTCAGTGACCTAGTATGCAAATCCTCTTCAAATTTCAAGTCAATCAGATGAAAATTGAGGATTTTAGAGATTTGAAAATGTTTGTGACCTTTGGCCTATGTTGACCTATTACCTGTTGACCCAAAAAAACAATATGCTTCTTGCTTATGACCAACTCTACCATTTGGTGAAGTTTCGTGAAGATTGGTTGAAAATTGTGACCTGTAGGCAGACAAACAAACAGACAGAATAATGCACAAGACCAACCAATACACTTGAAAGATCTTGGATTTTTGGAAGCAACAAACAGACAGACAGACAAACAAACAAGAACGAGACTCAGAAGAGAGTAATGTAATGACCCCAAATGCAATACCCTCTCCTCTGGCAAGGGTAACAAGAAAAAGAGCAATCAGAGATTGCAAACCCTTGCCAGGATGTATTTTCAGTGGTTTTTAAGGCTTTTGTGTTAAAACAAATATGGCGACCGAACCACGTGACCGATGACGTCATCTTTTTTTTATAAACTAATTTATTCCTAGATTATGTTCAAGAAATTTCATCTTGATCGGATGAAGTTTTGTACTTGTCGAATTATGACGTCATAATGGAGGCATCTATGACATCATCATTAACATATTTTATTCCCCATGGAGAGTTCTTTACAATGAGCCATGTCTCAATTTGTTTCTATTCAGCACT
The DNA here is from genome assembly GCF_964187855.1 of Myxine glutinosa. Classification (NCBI taxonomy): domain Eukaryota; kingdom Metazoa; phylum Chordata; class Myxini; order Myxiniformes; family Myxinidae; genus Myxine; species Myxine glutinosa. The sequence continues at coordinate 120,665,257 of NC_136266.1, read as the reverse complement.
TTCCGAGATATAGAGGTGCAAAGTTTTCGATTTTTCAAAGATGGCGGCCGAACAACGTGACCTATGACGTCATAATTATCATTAAAAATTCCTGCAGGTGAAGTTGCACCTATGGTGAAAATTTCCTGTCAATCGGACCAACGGTTGCAGAGAAAATCATATTTATTCTGTGCGGACAAACAAACAAATGGAATCAAATGCAATACCCTCTCCTCTGGCGAGGGTAACAAGAGCGAGAATTGCTTTGCAATACATGTCCCCTACCGATGTTATCTTTTCCAAGTCCAAAAAGGGCATAACTCTGAAAAATTGACGAAACGCCCTGAAACTTGAACTTGTTCTATAACTTATTATAATAACGTCATGCACAGAGTTTCAGTTGAATATGTTAAAGGGTAAGGAGAAAAGGTCTGAAAAAACACAGGTAGGACAGACACATGGACGGAGAGCAATCCTCTAGTCCCTCCGGTGACAACGGTAGGGGAATAATAACATCAATGATAATAGCATAATATTAACGTTATTACAAAACAATATTAATAGAAACTAGAACGGGCACTCGGTAGAGCGCATACCTTCGCCGCAGCTACTTTTGTTGCCAAAATAAAAGACTACAAGATCTGTGTAGCAAGATTCGAGGGAATGACACTCGATGACTACAAGATCTCGGCGCTGATTCGTTGTCACTGTGCCATAGTCCCGTTGATTTGCACGGAAAGAACCATGTTTACGGCTGCTAATCCAAGTTTATTACATGCATCCTTACAACTGTAAAATATGCATATATATATATATATGTTCTGTTTTTCATCTCTTCAAATTGCACCAACAGTCGAAAACATCATGACACATAAGAATGACACATCTACTTTCATCCAATTTGGATCCGAATTGACCGCGTTATGATTTTAAAAAAACCGCACATTTTGCAAGGGCGTGACCCCCCTGACCTTTGGCCCCCAACCGCTAACAAGGGTTATGACGTCAGAGTGTCATGTCGCATATCACAAGATTGGGCATTGAATTCTGAACATTTTGGCATTAGTTTCATACAAATTGGACACAAATTGACCGCGCTATGGTAAAAAGACGATTTTGACCTTTTCATGACCTTGACCTTTGACCCGATCGATTCCAAAATCTAATCAAATGGTTCCCGGATAATAACCTATCATCCCACCAAATTTCATGCGAATCGGTTGAATACTTTTTGAGTTATGCGAATAACATACACACACACACACACACACAGACATACAAATAAATACACAGCGATCAAAACATAACCTTCCGCTTTTGCGAAGGTAATAATATCCCTCTTCCCCCAAGGGGTTTTGCTTATCATGAATAGCTTATCGTGGCATTTTGTGGGGCACCCCTACCGGAAGTGAAACAAGAATGACCGCACTATGGTCACAACCTGAAACAAAATCCGGAAACGGGCAGATTGGGAAACAAGCATTTAATGCACTCTTGAAAGATGAACAGCGCAAATGGAAAAACATTTAATATGTCCTAATATGACCCTACTGGAAAGCCGCAATGAGCCGGCGAAGCCAAAGCCTCTATTGGACTTTTTTGCAATATTGTTTATGCATACTTCTGCATCCGCAAGATGGCGGCCTCCATGGAGCGATTTGGTGCGTCAAAGCTTCGAAATTCTCAAAGGATCCAGCAAAATCTGGCTTTTCAACATAATACGCGTTCATTCACAACACCGGCTTCGCCGGCTAATATGACCCTACTGCAAAGCCGTGAAACATGAACTTTTTCGCAATTTTTTATGCATACTTCCGCATCTGCAAGATGGCGGCCTCCATGGAGCGATTTGGTGTGTCAAAGCTTCGAAATTCTCAAAGGATCCAGCAAAATCTGGCTTTTCAACAGAATACGCGTTCATTCACAACACCGGCTTCGCCGGCTAAAATGTTGAACAATAATCGTGTTTGTTTCACTCTGGTAATGAAGGTGTGTGTGGAGTGTAGAGAGTGATTGGGAAGACTCGTGTGGTTCAGCAGGATGACGTCAGTTCTAGGAGGAAGAGGAACCACCGATGGTGTTCCTTGGTCTTTGGAGCCTGTTGTTGATTATGAAGAAGAAGAAGAACCACATATATAAATATAATATGACCCTACTGCAAAGCCGTGAACCATGAACTTTTTCGCAATTTTTTATGCATACTTCCGCATCCGCAAGATGGCGGCCTCCATGGAGCGATTTGGTGCGTCAAAGCTTCGCAATTCTCAAAGGATCCAGCAAAATCTGGCTTTTCAACATAATACGCGTTCATTCACAACACCGGCTATTAACTTGACGTGTGCGGTCTGATGGGCTTGATTTATTAATTACCTTCGCAAAAGCGGAAGGTTATGTTTTGATCGCTGTGTATTTATTTGTATGTCTGTGTGTGTGTGTGTGTGTGTATGTTATTCGCATAACTCAAAAAGTATTCAACCGATTCGCATGAAATTTGGTGGGATGATAGGTTATTATCCGGGAACCATTTGATTAGATTTTGGAATCGATCGGGTCAAAGGTCAAGGTCAAGGTCATGAAAAGGTCAAAATCGTCTTTTTACCATAGCGCGGTCAATTTGTGTCCAATTTGTATGAAACTAATGCCAAAATGTTCAGAATTCAATGCCCAATCTTGTGATATGCGACATGACACTCTGACGTCATAACCCTTGTTAGCGGTTGGGGGCCAAAGGTCAGGGGGGTCACGCCCTTGCAAAATGTGCGGTTTTTTAAAAATCATAACGCGGTCAATTCGGATCCAAATTGGATGAAAGTAGATGTGTCATTCTTATGTGTCATGATGTTTTCGACTGTTGGTGCAATTTGAAGAGATGAAAAACAGAACATATATATATATATGCATATTTTACAGTTGTAAGGATGCATGTAATAAACTTGGATTAGCAGCCGTAAACATGGTTCTTTCCGTGCAAATCAACGGGACTATGGCACAGTGACAACGAATCAGCGCCGAGATCTTGTAGTCATCGAGTGTCATTCCCTCGAATCTTGCTACACAGATCTTGTAGTCTTTTATTTTGGCAACAAAAGTAGCTGCGGCGAAGGTATGCGCTCTACCGAGTGCCCGTTCTAGTTTGACATGTGATTAGATTTTTCATGGTCCCTCATTGTGAATAACACTCGACCCAAACAAAGCAAATGGAAATAAGACGCACCAAACACAGGCAGTGTATAACCAGCAGAGGCCTCCATGCTGATTGTGTTAGGCCCACCAGAAAACCAAGATGGTGGCCAAATAATTTTGTCTCAGCGCTATGGTGGGAGGAGTCAAGCAACCGATGTGGGTGTGGTCCAACAGCTGTCTGACCAATGAGTACATTTCAAAAATCGACCCCCATACTAATGAGCCCGAGCCTAGATCTACTGTAATCTATATACCCCAGTGAAGATGATATAACGACCCTACCTGCTGCTATCGTAGGGATCAGGTGTAATATGGTACAACCTCGCTGACGGAAACACCAATCTTTGCGTAATTGAAAAAAAAGAAAGGATGTTGTCATTTGGTGTTAAAAAATACATTAAATGAAAGAAATGGGGAAAAATAAAATAATGACATGCATATGGAGAGTGTTAAAGGAATATTCATCACAGCCTTTTTAGATGGTGAATTGCAAATAATATACAACACACTAAGGGGAAGATCAAAATGAAAAAAAAATTCACCATCCCCCACCCCTCTCTTCTTTCTTTTGAATAAATTGTCTCGGGTATACGTATATATATATATATATATATATATATATATATATATATATATATATATATATATATTATATATATATATATATATATATATATATGTATGATTTGGATTTGTGGAGATTCGTAATCAACATGGTGGATAAAACATCTTTGTAGGGAGAGGGATAAGTGGTTATGTTTACCTCCTGAGTGGTTTCATTGAAATCCGATCCCAAGTTAACAAATAAGGATTCCTGGGAGATCCTGCTCTCTGTGCAGGGATAACCAACGTCACGTGTTGGCATTTGCAGTTTTGACACACGTGTCCATGTACCCATAAAAAAAATAAAAAAAATTGGGATCACAAACATTCCCGGGAGTTATCCGAAACCACCGTAGTTGGATTTATTAAAATCCGTTAATCCATTCTCAAGTTATAACACGACAAACATACATAGCTCCTTTTATAATATAGATTTGTATAGAAAATAAATAATGAAAACACCATGGTATTTCCGAATACTTTTGTGGGCATATCGTTCTTAGAACATTTTGAACGCCCCTTGCATCCTAAAAGCCGTTAAGATCATAAGGTGAGGCTGCAGGTTGAGCAAAACATGTGGATGTCAAAATAAGAAAAAGAAAAGTCGTTTTTCACAAGGTTTGAACAAGCATAATGAACATTTATTCAGCTGCGGCATATAATAACAAGAGACGAGCGCGTTACCTGAGATGTGGAAATGCTCACGGTTATAAAAACATCCTGACATCTGGGAGAAGTGATCATTCTTTCTTCAGGTCTGAAGATCGCCTCACGTTCGGCTGAGCGATTACAGCGTTCGGCTACTGAAGGGTCCACATGAGGAACCATGCAGGAGATGAGTCTGAATCACCGTGGGGGACTGAACGTGCCTATGGTTGTGACCATAGGCACGTTCTGTAATTTGACTTTAAAATAATCTACATGTAATGGAGCAAGTGTTTGGGATTATATATATATATACATATATATATATATATATATATATATATATATATATATATATATATATATATATATACTGTATATATATATATATATATACTGTATATATATATATATATATATATATATACAGTATATATATATATATACAGTATATATATATATATATATATATATATATATATATATATATATATATATATATATATATATATATTAGGGTGGTGCAAAAATTTGAAGATTGGATTTTCATTTCTCCACAAGCCTGCCCCTATTCCTATTGAGGAAAGTAGTTTTTGGTGAAAATTTGAGCTTGATTGGACAATATTTAGAGGTTGCTCAAAATGTTGACAAGTATTAATGAATAATAAGAGAATTTTTAGCATCATACATCAATTCAGAGATAATTATCTATTTTCAATTACTCAAATTATTTATTATTGTTGGCTTGCACTTGTCTTCAATGGTATGACCAAGAGATTGTGCAAAAGCACTGGCCACAAACACAGCATGCCGATCTGAGAGATTTACTCTGTCCAGAGTTGCCACTATTGCTGGAGTGATCACCTTGATGGGAGGCATGATTACTCTCCTTTTGGTTCTTCGGAGTCCTTGGGGTCTTTTGTGTCCTCTGGGTCATTTGGGTCCTTGGGATATTTTGGGTCTTCAATGTCTTCAGCATATTTTGTGTGTCGGGTCATTTGAATCTTTTGAGTCATTCGATTGGGTTTCCTCCAATTTTGGGATGAGAATGGTGTTCCCATCTAGAGCCACTCATCCTCCGCATTTATAGTGTTTATGTGTGTTTCTGGTTGCTATCTACAAATGCAGGTTTTTGAAGGTGTAACATAGCCCTGCCAGGTCTCGAAGTATCTACTTTCGTGTGTGTGCGTGAAGTTGTTCTTACTGACGGCTACCTCCACATGTGGGTGAGCTTCAAGAATTGGAATGGAGACCGACCAGGTCTCAAAGTATCCACCTCCGTGTATGCCTGCATTTACGTGTGTCAGGTTGTGTGTGTGTGTGTGTGTGTGTGTGTGTGTGTGTGTGTGTGTGTGCACGCGACAGAGGGAGAGATCAAAAGAAAGTTTAAGTATATACAATGTGGTGGAATTAGTATATTCGGATACCAACTGGGGAACATAACTCCACACTAATGGGCACGAACTGGCAAAAAATGGTCCATGTAAACGTGTATGGTACAGGCTGCGTTACTGTCATGAAATACCCCCAACTGTGTATAAAACCCATAAACATCATATAAATGGGGAATTTTCATACTAAATGTCTTACTGTTTGTGTGTTTTACTTCTATACTCTTCTAAGTCACGAGACAGAATGAGTTGAAAACGATGTTGTACTGGGGTGGTGCACGGAGTGGTTTTATGGGGGGAATAATTTATTAATAGTCACAAAGGTTAAGGATTGGGGGGTAGGGGGGGGCCCAACTGTCTCTCTGTGGATGTGTATTGTATAACGCCACCTGGTGGCAACCAGTATTACAAGCACTGCAACAAAATGTTCTGAAGCCATAATGGAGGAATTAACTCCCCCAATCCAAAAGGTCAAGTACTTTACTCGTGATAAACTTAGCCCCCTCGCCCCTCACCTTTGTTTTTAATGTAAACACCTTTGCATTTTCTTTTTTCAAACAAATTGAAACAGGTTAGCAAGTTCATTTGTTAAAAAAAACTCCCCGCCCCATTTATTTCCACCTTCTTGCGCAAAACGATTTCGGTCCAGGTCATTCACGATCCGGCTGGCCAGGCCTGACGTTCAACTGAAGATGGCAGGAAATTGTAGTTTGATAACTCGCAGAGTCTTCGCGAAAAACACTGCGACATATTTAATGTCCATCAACAAGCAGGGCTGGCAAATGGGCCTAGATTAACGTCCATCCGGGGGATGGTGCACACATTGATGCCTAGCCGGGAGGTTACAGTTTGTAGTACTAACTGTGTAAACTTTTACAGTATTTACACAAATATTTTCCGATGAATGTTATAAAGTGAGGATTGATTTGTGAATACAACAGCATTAAACAAGACCAGCAAAAGTCAAGAGCAGTTTTGGACGTTTGGATTCGGAATTGAAGAGGGACAAAGGTTGAAGATTTAGATGAGCATTAATTTGTTCAGTAAATATAAATTGGAGGATGAGTTACTGGATAAGGAGAAGCATGCTGATTACCATGAGTGCAGTTATAAAAGAAAAGCCAAGTACATAATGTGGGATTTTGTATCAATTGGTTCAACGTGAATTACATGCAAACTTTGATATTAGTTTACAGGTCAATGTCACCTTCGTTTGCGTGCAGCACAAGGCTGCTGTGGGGTAGCGTCTTTGATGCAGTGCCCTCTGCTGGTTAGAGCAGGAATTTGGAATTTGTTCTTGGTGCTGGTGATAGCTCGCTTTCTCTTCACAAAGGACACCGTGGGATCTTTAACGTTCACCAACAAGTGCTGGCATATCTGGCACCGAGTTTAACTTCCATCCGAGGGATGGCACACACCTTGATGAATCGCCCTGCATGTGAAACACAGGGATGACAGTTTATAGCTCCGTCAGGATTCAAACCCAGGTTAAACGGCTTAGATGCGAGTGTGAGGTCCATGATGACACCTTTTGAAAGGGATGGTGGTGGGGAATGGGGAATGGGCGAGAGAGATAGCAGAACAGTCTGTTATTCAGTCTGCAGCCTCCTCACTCTCTGCAGACCTGGACAAAATCACAGACTGGTCAAACAAGTGGAACGTGTCTTTCAATCCTGATAAATTTCACACTCTTACTATGTCTCTCCAAAAAGACCGACTGGACAACCCTCCGAGCTCCTCAGCAGATCCGCAGCTCAATGGAATACTGTTCTCCCCTCTGTGCTGGTGCTCCTGCCTCAAACCTCGCTCGCATTCAGGCGGTTGAAACCAAAGCTTTCAGAATCATTTGAATCTCCCGCGATGAAGCCAACAACTCTGTCATCTACCGACTCCTCTCCAGCCTTGCTCCCCCAGCTCTCTCTGGGCTCTGTCCCCCAAATATTCCTACAGGTCGCACAAGATCTGCCTGCAACCCTCTTAAGGTTAAACTGCCAAAATCAAGACTCTCTGCTCACCTTCACTCCTCTTTTCTCCCGCCTCTGGAACAAACTCCCTCACTCTCTTCAATCCCACTCCACCCTCCAGGTCTTTAAAACAGCTGTTCACCACCATCTCTTATCTTTCCCCATCCAAAACCTTGATCTTTTCTACCCCCACTAATTTCACCCCAGATTCACTTTTTTGAAATACCAACTTCTTTCCTGGAAGTCTTTGCAGTGTCCTTGTATTTTATACTTCTCCCACCCCTCCCTCCCCTTCCCACGCCTCCTCCCCCCAAGCCCTCTCCCTCCCACAGATCTCCCGATGTCCCTGCTCTCAAATGCCTGTTTGATTTTTGTGTGATAAATGTTAGCTCTTTCACGAGCCTCAATCCTCTATACAAAAAAAAACAAACCACAAGATTCTAATTAGTAACTTAACCAGAGAGGAAACAAAAGACAACTTTTCCAAAATACAAACTGCCCAAAGCATATGAACACAAACTGGAAATATTTACTTTATTCCGAAAATGAAATCATAACTGATGAGCATTCGAGAGAGAGAGAGACACACAAGAACGTTTTGCAGTTCTTCGGTGACAAATATTCGGACTCAAATGAATGACATAATAGACGCCTCCAACGTCTTCAAACTGAAATAAAAGTGGATCAGGTTTGAAAATTATTTCCCCATAAAATAATTTCAGTCGAACAGAATAAAAAGTACAACTCGGAGTTAAATGTTACAATGGAATTGCGTTTTCTTTTCTTTCTTTTTTTTTGAGAGCAAACTCCATTAAAGCCATTCATTGTACAAGTCGGTGAGCTTATGTACACGTGTGTGAATCATCGCAGGGGTCCTCGCAGTGGCATGTGCTTGCCATGATGTGATTAAAAACGCAAGCGTATGCACGTCCTTACAAATTCTACAACTCAATCGTCCTTAGGTTGTTCATCGCGGCACAAACAGCTGTGGTCAAAAGCCATATATGCAGCGGTGCCGCAAGAGCCAAAAACTTAAAACAATCTTCGCTAAATGCATTAGAAAACATTAAAAAAAACCATGGAATTAATACAAGGTATCTATCATGTGTTGTCTGGTAAAGGCAACCCTCCTGTGTGGTCTTGGAAGAAGTTGCCAAACTTTATGTACAAATACCATGGCAGTAAAAAAAAAAATGTCACGGGTTTATTACAAATAAAAGCACCAAATATATAGGAAATCAATTCAAAAGAAACCAAAATAAACTTAGTCAAACCAAAGAATTATCCCACTCGCGTCCAATGCATCGTGTAGGTATACATTACTTACATAGTACAATTAAATCTTGAGATTAAATCGCCATTTAATCACATCTGCTCGTTATCCACCTCGTCCTTTGGCCTGTATACCGACCCGAACTTCTGCATGTACTTTTTTATGTACTCTCTCGTCTTGTGTTTCACGTTCTCGTTAATCTCCAGGTCCTCGTGGTTACGACAGTTCTTCAGCTCCTTGTTCATAACCCCGTGTGTGAGCTGCAGGAAGCACGGTGAAACAATATGGTCACCGGGAAGGCTGCCAGCGGGACAGAAACCAAAGGCTGCAACGGTTGTTACAGGTAAACGTGCAACATTACAAATCGATCTTCGTATAACGCGAGACTAAAAATCCTTCAATTGCCTTGCAGGGTGAGCGTGCCATAAAAACGAGTAAAAGCGTGGCATCGAGTAACCTGTGTGGGGGAATGATTATGGAATAAAGAACTAAAGGCTACATCTGCCAACAAACACCGTCTCTAGCTCAAAAATAAATAAATGGAAAAAGTGATAATAAAAATAAAAAAAAGACCAAAGATCAAAATGTAAATGCATGACTAAGTTTTAAAAAATTATAATATTACCAAACAATATTGTCAGGCAAATCTGTGGCCGATCACCATCTGATTAATCTGATGTATCACGTGTTTCAATTCCCCCTCCACCCACAAAAATGAAGAAGATATCTAGCTGGAAAACAGTCAGTGATGACTTGGCCTGCACGGTAATAAAAGAGAATGTACGAGTACAAAGCATAACGAAATTACCTTCGTTCACGAGGATTGTTTTGTTCATCACAAAATGGAGGCGTTTAGCGTACAATGCAGTCGGGTCCGTCAATCGAGCGACAGCAGACAAGGAGTCGGTGGCACGGTAAGACATTATTTTCCCTACAAAGCTGCTAAGACTGGTGAAATAGAAATGGAAGAGTGCAGTGTTTACACCGACAATGAAGGTGGGAAGGTGAAAGGCAAACAAGCCGATGGAGGTTAACAAAAAGGGCACAACCCAATGAAACGTGGCCTGCCATGACGAAATGAGTCAGTTCTTGAATCTGCAGAAAACATGCTTCAACATGATCACGTTAACTATATGATCATGTGGTATTACCATTCTCAAGTCGTGGGCAATTGCGTTGGGACTTGCCAAAAATATGAGAAATCATGTATTGAGGATGAGGCACTATGTTTTGTACTGGAAAAGCTTACACCAATGATGTGAATTTGATTCATAGTGTGTCATAGAGGGATGACTGCTTGACATGGATTTTTCGATTAAAAATAAAAATTAAATAATATTTCTTGATATTTGAACTACTTTGGGGGCAAACCAAGGGCCCAGGCTTGTGTGCATTGTCATCATCATTTGTTATTAGTGAATCAGCACAATGTATCTACCTTTGAGGCTTGACATTGCATGCCCGATATTATATGGTATTTCACTCCAATTAATCTCAAAGATTTTATTTATTTATTTGTGATCTTTAAATTGACAGGGAAGACAAACTGTAACGTTCTTGATTGTCACCATCCCTGGCAGGTGCATGTATGTACGTAATGGTGGGTATGGGCCTTTTCATCATAACCACCATCATTTTCCACCATACTCGGGTGTTGAAAGAGGCTAGGAAGTTGACGGTGGTTTGAATCGGACCCGGACCATTTTCCATGCTCCATGCTTGGATGTTTTCCAAAAAATTGGTCCATGCTTTAAAAAGGATAGAGCATGGAGAAGAACCGTAGATTGGCAACCACTGTGCAGGCTTGACTGGCCTGATGGCCCCTTCCGTTGAAGTTGATTGAAAGGGAACTCGTATTTATCTTTATCTTTTAAGATGATGGAGATCATGCATGTTGTCATTGTCACTCACACCACTGAAATACTGTCAGAATGAGATGATGATGGATCAACATAATAATAGTCAATCACCCACATTACAACGTTACAACTAATGATGTCATTTACAGGGGCGTCACTATCACACAAGTTGTCCTTATGTCTGCTTTCATGACACAGCACTTCTTGCGGTCCACTTAAAAATCCTTAACAGAGAAAATACGCAAGTTTTTCATGGAAAAAGAAACACTCCCAAACAATGATGGTTGGAGCTATCTTTGATCACGGAGATGTTTCAGGCTAATCACGAGTCACGGAGTCGTTATTTTGAAGTGAGGACATCATACCTCAGAAAAAAAAGTCAATTTGTTTACAGTATTCCCACACTGCAGTGTTAACCACTCGATGGGTTAACCACTCGATGAATATTCATGAAACGGCTTTAACAGTCTTCTTGATATCAGCTTCCTGATGATGCATGACGTGTGAATATATAGAACACATTAATCGTAGCAAAAATAAAGATTAACTAGAACGACACTCTTCGACACCACAATGTCGACCGATATGCCTCCACCAACATTATTGAATTATTATTCATACTTGTACAAAGTTTGATTTAAATCCATTCAGCTGTTCTCAAATCATCACATTTTTATCTGATATGACCTCTGACCTTTGATCTCTTGATGTCGTAATCCAATCAGTTAATCTTTGCATCATATATACTGATACCAAGTTTGTTCAAAATCCCATTACTTGTTCACAAGTTGGCACGATAACATAATTTTTACTTAACATAACCTCTGACTTTTGACCTCTTTATCCGAAAATCAAATCAGTTAATCTTTGCATCATTTATGCCTCCGGCGACTTCGTCAGCGAATACATCAATGGCATTATGTTTTCAGGTTGCCCATCCGGCTGTCCGTCTATGACAGGTTTTCGTTACCGCAATAACTTGAGAACGGCTGAAGGGATCTTAGTCAAGCTTGGTGCAGGCGTGCATAATGAGGTAAATATGAACTGATTAGATTTTGGGGTCCACCCAAAGGTCAAAGGCCAAAGGTGAGAGGCGATGTTAGGTAAAAATGATGTTTGTGTAGCGGCTACCGCTGGGTTTTCACAATCGCCTTGCACCTATCAAGGACGCGGAGCGATCACCATGCCGGGCTCGTCCAGGACGCCCGGGCAGGCCCGCGCTCAACTTGCCAGGCTTCGGTCGGGACGCCCGGGCATGCCCGGGCAGGCTCGCCCTCAACTTGCCAGGCCGCAGCCAGGACGCTGGGCCACGCCCCCTCTCGCCTTTCCTGGGCAAACGCTCCGGGATAATATGTATATATATTGCTGCCCGATAAACGGGCTTTTCAGAGTGCCTGAGTGTTTGGTTTGATTAAAGCAATTCGGATGAATTCCAGCTTTTTGTCGCGTCCATTCTTCCGATCGACGTGGGAGCCCCAGCTCCTTCATTGGTGACCCCGACGCAGGGGTTGGCCTTGCGGGCCCCATGACAATCATGGATCCCTGTTTGAGGCAATGTTTTATGGCCGGATGCCCTTCCTGACGCCAACCCTTAGTCGCCTCTTACGATGCGCAGGGATACGGTGTACCTATTCTAAACCGGGGTACACACCGGGATCATTCATCCCAGCAAGCTGGTACTCAATTTGCCAACCTCGGAAGGATGACAGGCTGAGTCAACCCCCCTGGTGTTAATTCAGCGATCGACCGGGATTCGAACCCAGGATCCTAGGATCCCAAGCTGGCACCCTAACCGCTAAGCCAACACCAGGCAACACCATGCAAAGATGAACTGATTTGATGTCGGGGTCAAAAGGTCAAAAGTCAAAGTCTGTAATAGGTTTATAACTTGAAAACGGCTGAAGTGATTTAATTCAAACTTGATACAGGTATGTATAATGATGTAAAGATCAACTGATTACATTTTGGGGTCAATAGATCATTATACAGACCTTTAAATTATACATACCGTTAAATTATACATACCGTTAAATTATACATACCGTTTATTATCTTTACCTCATACATACCTGCACCAAGTTTGACTAAGATCCCTTCAGCCGTTCTCAAGTTATCGCGGCAACGAAAACCTATCAGACAGATAGACGGATGAAAGGACTGACGGACAGTAGAACGGACAGCCCAAAAACATAATGCCTCCGGCGACTTCGTCGTTGGAGGCATAAAAAAGGGAAGTGGTGATGAACCTACAACTCAATGGTTGGTGGACTGGAAAGGAAAATTTAACAGTTGGACACACAATAATACCTAAAGGTAACAACAACAACAAACAACATGCATTTTAAAGGCCATTTTCCCTGCAAGAGCGGGGGTTAGCCTTGCGGTCCCCATGACAATCTTCTCCATTTTGCCCTATATTTCTGCATCTCTCCTTGTTAACCCCCTTGCCCGCATTTCTTCTTCCACCATCTTTAGCCAGGTCTTTCTCGGTGGCTAATTCATTCATTCATTTCCATCACTCTTCTCAACCAGTCACTTTCATCCTTCCTCAACACATGACCAAACCATCTCAACCTGTTCCTCTTCACAGCATCAATCACAGGCTCTATTCCCATCATCTTTCGCAATTCATCATTTGTCTTCCTCTCTCTCAACGATACTCCGCACATCCATCGAACCATTCACATTTCCACCCTTTCCAACCTTGTTGCTGCTCTACGTTCATTACCCATGTCTCGCTCCCATAAATCATAACACTTCTCACACATGCAGCATACACCTTTCCCTTCAGCTTCAACGACACTCCCCTCATCATCAGCACGCCACTCAATTCCCGAAACTTCTTCCATACACATCTCACTCGAGCAACCGTTGCCGAGTCTGATCCACCTTCTCCATTCAGCATGTCTCCGAGGTAGCAAAATGTTTTCACACCTTCCAGCTTCACGCCGTCTCCAAGATCCAACTCAACATTTCCTCCATCTGCAGCTCCCTCTGTGCACACCTTACATTTGAATGTAGCTGCCACACTGGTTAATGACCCTCTCAGACCACTACATTTTTGATGAACCCACTCAGCACACATTGTACACTGAATGGAGTTCACTCCGACACCCTTCCTACACACAGCACAGGGCCACTTCCCAGTTCTTTCCACCTCACCACATGCTTTACCACTTGCCATCACCTTCGTCTTTCCGATATTCACCTTCAGACCTTTTGTCTCCATACATTCCTTCCACGTGTTCATCTTTTCCTTCAGTCCATCCATACTTTCCGCAATCAACACCAGATCATCTGCATACAACAACTCCCACGGTAAACCCTCCTTTACGTTCTGAGCCAGCACCTCCATCACAGCCACAAATAGTAGTGGACTTAGTACCGACCCCTGATGCACTCCCACCTTCACCTCAAACTCACCACTGTTCCCATCCTTAATAAGCTTAATAATACCTAAAGGTAAGACAACAGATAAAGAGCTGAACAGAAAGCTTAGACCAAGGGTGTGTTCAGTTACCAAGCAGCTAGCTAGCGCTTGCCATATCAGCTGTTCCTTATCGACAGTTTCAAATTGAGTGCTTGCTTGAGTGTTTAATCCACCTAGCCAGCACTCTACAAGAAACTTGGCAACTGAACACACTCCCAGGCAAGGAAGTGCTATATTTAGTCAATCGATGGTAGCACACGACGGTTACCCAGAGTAGCATGAAAATGCATAGTAAAAGCAACCAGTTACTTTCCTCATTGAGAAAATGGGAAGACAGCATTATGGAAGAAAATCGCATGCCAAATGAAAGAGGGAGAATTGCTTTGCAATACATGTCCCCTACCGGTCCCAATGAATGTTCTTGTTCCAAGCAATCCAAGCAAAAAGGGCATAACTCCGTGAAAAATTGGCGAAATGCCCCGAAACTCAAACTTGTTCTGTAACTTGTCATAATAAAGCCATGTACCAAGCTTAATACCTTAAAGGGTATGGAAAAAGGTGCAAAAAGCCACAGGTGGGACAGATAGACGGATAGACAGACGGAGAGTAAACCTATAGTCCCCTCCAGGTAGGGGACTAAAAACAAAGTGTGCTCATTGACAATGTAAATGCAATAAATCATCGGTTTTCAATGGTGAGATCATAACAAGTAGCGACATCACAAGTAGGACAGATATTTATTCCCAAACGTTTTGAAAAAAAAAACAGGGTATATTGTAATCAGATTGGTCTGTCCATCTCTGCACATCCGTCATGCCATTTCCTCCTAAATGGTTGGGCAGAAATTCACCAAACTTGTTAGCTATGATCGCCACATGGCAAGAAGGTGCGAGAGCAGTATCATTTTTGGCCCCACCCACTGGGACAGGGTCAAAAAGTCAAATACCGAAAATGCAATTGCAGACATATTTTAAAACAATTTTTATAAAGCTTTGTATAAGCAATCAGGATTGGGAGACGCATGAAATATGCAATGATGTTTTGGATTTAACCCCCCAGTTCAGCCCCAGGGGGTGAGGGAGCTTGGATTTATGACTTAGGCCAAAACGGGGAAAAATTTTAACCAAATTTTTAAACTCAAATTTTAAAATTTGATATCGAGTTATTCCGGGTGGAGCGTTTTGCCATCTTTCAACCTTGCTTCTCGTGGGAAGTGTGAGGATTTGCAATGGCGTGCCATCGACCTCACTTTAGTTTTAATTCAGAATTGTTTAGTTGTGACGAGAACTCTTTTTTAATACATAAGTCAAAACGGTTGGAGGAGCTAGAACGATATGCCGAATTACCTTGCGAGCTAGGTGTTTGAAATCCTCAGTGGAGACAATCCGGCCAGACTTGCAATCAGGTTTCCGGTATGGATTCAAACACTGCACAATGAACTGTGAGAGCTGTGTGGTCACAGAAACAAACAATAACGCATTGCCAAAAGGTTAAACAATGAAAAAGGAACCAATTCACTGGTAGTTGACAGTTTACACAAACTTCTACAAGTGATAAATGACTGCATTTACACGTCCATGTTCATTCATAAAAATGCAGTAATTCAAACTACCCACCTCCTTCCTGAAAGTGTCCTTGCTCCGTTTTGCGAGTTCAGTTGACGTGTCTGCTTCAGCAGTTTTCGGCTTCTTGGAGGCCTGCTACAAAGTCAGAAAAGGTAGTTCATATTTTCATAAATTGCATCTGAAGCAACATTTTCATAAATTGCATCTGAAGAAGCACCAGAAAGCATCTTATGTCAATTCCATTGGAATCCGATGGATATGAATTTGATGAGAACTGCTGCAGTAACATTTGATAGCCTAGCACATTACCCGTTGGGTGATTGCCTCGCCCTCGCTCCCCTATTCTTTTGAGAGAATGCCCCCCCCCCCAACCCCCCATCCCCCTTCCAACACTGGCTGACACACACTGGCACACACAGACACCTGTGGCCAATTACACTTTTACTGTTGTACTGTGAGTAAACTTGCACATGCAATTACAACAACTGCTCAACCCCCTCCCACCAAAGCCTCAACCTCCCCCTCCCAACTCTGTCCAATCTTTGCTCACCACCACTCCCCAAACCCAAGTCCTCTTTCGCCTGACCCTGAGGCATCAGTCCTCTCACCACCAAGCCTTCAAACTCTTCTCAAGCCCCCCACCCCCCAAAGCCTCAACCTCCTCCTTCCAAATCTGTACCATATTTAATTCCCCCCCCCCCCCCCCTTCTCAAACCCAAACTCCATACCTCATCAAAGCAAATGGGCATTCCCACATCAAAACAGTGAAATATTTAACGCTTTCCCCTTTCTTCAACGACTCTTATACTATCAACGACTTCACAGAAACCCGTTTGCCTGTCCATTTCACATTTTTAAGAGTAAATAGTTGTAAATAATGGCAAGGACCTGTGTAACCTCTGCAGCAAAAGCCAAGTTTGAGAGAATGCCACATAGTTATTTGGGCAGTGTATAAACAACAGACCGCTGCCTCTATCGGAGACCTATCTTCACAAGGAAAATCCTTTTAACAGTCACTTTGGTTGTTTCACACTGAAGGGAAATGTATAGTGAGGGCATTGCATTGTGAATATGAAAGCTCTGACAATGTCTGACTTTGCATTGCAGTAAGCACCAACAAGGCGGTCGTAGTATAGAAATTGTGGTGGGAGTCTAGCAAACTGTCCAACCTATGGGTGGAAATCGGACACACGTACGGCTCCTTTTATAGTATAGATTATGGACATGCCTTCGTTGGAGTTTCATCATATGTAGGAGTACCCAAATCCATCTCTGCCTCATGCTCTGCAGTACTGTCATCTACCTCATTATTCCATGATGGCGGATCCCATTGCGTTTGCCTGAGGAAGAGACGAGCAATGGTTATTACTGTCCATAGCAGCAGACGTTTCACTTGTGGAAACAAACGACATTTGTACAACGTGATGGGTTGTCAAGCAAGCAATCAGAAAGTTCCACACCTGCAGAGGGATTAGAAAAGTACGATTCAACTTCGACATGTTCAACATCTTGACTTACCTCAGTGTAGGCATAAAATTTTGTCCATTCCTTTTTTTTAACCACCAACAACAACAGGCATTTTAAGGCCATTTTCCCTGCTAGCGCAGGGGTTAGCCTTGCGGGCCCCATGACCAAAATCTTTAACCAAAATGCTTAATTGTGTTATGGAGGTGTATATATCAATTACATGTATAATATTTGCTTGAATTGTGTTTTAATTACCTCTGCCACTAAAGGTGGATGAAGGTTATGTTTTCACCCCTGTCTGTTTGTTACTTGGCAAAAAGAATATTTTTTTTTTGCAAGTATGTTGATCACTCCGGTTTGTGTGTTTGTGTTGATTGTTTGTCTGTCCGCTCACTTATACTTGCCTACAGGTCACAATTTTAAACCGATCTTCACGAAACTTCACCAAATGGTAGAGTTCGTGGTCCGACAAAATCCTACATATTTGAGGTCAAAATGTCAACATAGGCCAAAGGTCAACAACCTTTTCAAATTTCTAAAATCCTCAATTTTCATCCGATTCAATTGAAATTAGAATTGGATTTACATATCAGCTAACTAAATTCAACCACCAACTATTTTTGAGATCGGCATAGGCCAAAGGGTCAACATAGGCCAAAGGTCAACAACAATTTCAAATTTCTAAAATCCTCAATTTTAATCTGATTGACTTGAAATTTGAATGGGATTTACATATCAGCAAACTGAATTCAACCACTAACTATTTTTGAGATCAGCGTAGGCCAAAATGTCAACATAGGCCAAAGGTCAACCACTTTTTTCAAATTTCTAAAATCCTCAATTTTCATCCGATTGACTTGAAATTTGAATAGGATTTACACATCAGCGAACTGAATTCAACCACCATAGAGACGAGATGGAAGGGAAGTGGTGTGAGAATGGTGAATTGGTGAAGGGTAGGCAGGGACAGAAATACAAGTTTATGTGGCAAGGGTGCCTGGAGGGCGTGACCCAGGGAGCAAGAGTGGTCAACCAGACACGGTCTGCTATAAAAGGTTTTTGTATATGGTTGGATTCCTTAGACCCCCAGCAACAACTTCCAGGTGGACAACCTTTCCAACAGGCGACTGTAACAGTGCAATTCAAGATGGCGTCCAAGATGGTCGCCATATTTTTAAATCTCCATATTGTCATCAATTGTTATCTTATTTTCATGTGTAATACTTTGTTTCTCTGGTTTTCAAGGTCAGGGAATCTATTTATGATGGTTTCAGAGTGATATGATGTGTTTTATGCCATTTGTCTCATAAAAATCATGTGGGCAGAAATGTCCAAAACTGTGTGATCTGTAGTGGTGTGGCCATTGTGTAGTGTGCATGTAGTCTAGCATATCAGAAATTTGCATGTCGTGTAGCATATCAATAGCTTGCATGTAGGCCTACTCTAGTTGCTAGTATGCATAACATGGTGGTGGTTTTGCTGTTGCAGGTGATTGCATGAGAGGTACGATGATGACCCAGGCAGAGAAACGGGTGGTGGAAGGAAGCTTGTCACTGAAAAAGGAACCCAAGAGGAGACGCCAGGACACTGACATTGACTACACAAAGTGCATAATATGTCAAGGACTTGGTGCAAAGGGACTATATAATATTACAACAGACAAACTAGTTTTGGCCATGAAGGCTCGACAAGATGAGACATTTGAGAGACTCAAATATGATTTGGCTACTGGTACATGGCTGACAGACAAAATGCCCAAATGGCACAGTAAATGTAGAAACTGGTACACGAATGAAAAGCGTTACAAACTTGCTGAAAAGAAGAACATTGGAAGCAGTGATGCTGAAGACTTGAACCAGCCTGGGTGCAGTACCTCTTCCCAGCATTCAAGGTTAACCAAAATTCAAGGTTAATGCCAGTGGTGGAGACGTCGATGTCGTCAACTTTATTGGCAAACACGAGTGCAGTAAAGTACCCCCATCTTTATTCATTGAAGATGGAACCATGAGGGCTGCAGGTACAAAGGCTAGTCTAGTGAAAACACTGAAGGAGGAGACTCAAGTGACCAGTGCTGATATTCTGCCACAAGGAGACTGGAAGACGACAGCAGTGGTTGATGCAATGCATGCCATACGCCATTGGTCCTTCAAGAAAAATGAGACATTTGGAAACATTGCTGATCGCTACAAGGAGCAGCTGCTGAAAGATGTGCCTGCTGGCACAGAGATCATACATTTCTGCTGCGACCGATACAGTGAACAAAGCCTCAAATCAGCAGAACAGCAACACAGGTATGGCCAATCCAGGCAAGCAAAGGTGTTTGAGGTCAGTGAGCAGTACAAAGCCCCTGACCCACAGGAATTCTTCTCTGTGTCAGCTAACAAAGCAGCCCTTCTGAGTTTCTTGTGTGAGACATGGAGCAAGAGTGAACAGCTAAATCCAGCACTGGGCTCAACTCGCCTTTACTTAGGTGGAGGCTTCAATGAAGAAACCAAGAGCATGCTGGTCACTGAGGGGTCAGCCACCGACATCACTGCCTTGGAGTCTACACAGCAGGAGGCTGATACCAGAGTAATGCTTCATGCTATTTATAGTGTCCAGAATGAAGGTGTTGATAGGGTGGTCATTCATGGCAATGACACAGATATAATCATCATTTGTATCTACTATGCTGCCAGCATTCTGGAAGATCTTCCTGAACTGTGGGTAAGAACTGCTGCAGAGACATATCTGCCCATACACCAAATGGCTAGGTCACTAGGACCTTCGAAATGTCGTGCACTTCCCTTCATCCACAGCCTGAGTGGAAGGGATACGACCAGCTACCCATTCTTCACTGGCAAAAAGACCTGGTTGAACCGTAGCTATACCACAGACATAACTGAGCTCGAACACTTTGGTGAGCAAGGTCAGAACCGCAACCAGATCACATCAGACCTCATCAACCAGGCACGCAAACTTGTCATTGCTGTGTACACTAACAGATCTGATGACTTTGAGGACTGTGATCTTGGAAAGCTTAGAGCCTATAAATTCCTGATCAACAGGTCAACCATGCTGAAACTACTCCCACCAACAGAACATACATTCCTTCTACATCTACAGCGTGCAGCTCTTGCAACTATTATAGATAAGACTGCACATGTGGCCAAGCCTCAGCTTCCCCCATTTGTGGATTATGGTTGGGCTCTGGAGGATGGGAAACTAGTTCCAGTCCTGTCAACTCAATCAGCCTGGCCACAGACAATTACAAAGGCTGTTGCATATGGCTGCACCAAAGGCTGCAACAGGAACTGTTCCTGTGTCAGGAAGAACGTGGCCTGTTACATTGTATGTCGTTGCCAGGGATCAGCCACCAAGTGCAGCCGAGTGAAATACATTGCAGCATTTGACAGCAGTGACAGTAGTGACAGCAGTGACTCAAACAGTGACTCAAACAGTGACAATTAACTGTATACCATCAGCTGTTCACATGGACACTTGTATTGCAGCATTATATTGAGTGGTAGACCTGTTCATAGGATGCAACATTGTGGCGTGTATCACTGACATGAATTTTACAAATATTTGCCTCAGCCATTTGGCTTGCATTCCAAACTGTGAAGCACATGCAGTAGTTCATTTCTCATGTAATCTGTTCTTGGTAACTAGTACCTTTCTGTACCATTATTGTTCTTACAACAACAGTAAACTACTGTGTATTGTTATTGTAGATTTTCTGTGTCATGGTCGCCTTAAAATAATATATTAACATGTAATAAATATTAGGCCTAGTACATGGTATAAAACACATCATATCACTCTGAAACCATCATAAATAGATTCCCTGGCCTTGAAAACCAGAGAAACAAAGTATTACACATGAAAATAAGATAACAATTGATGACAATATGGAGATTTAAAAATATGGCGACCATCTTGGACGCCATCTTGAATTGCAGTTACAGTAGCCTGTTGGAAAGGTTGTCCACCTGGAAGTTGTTGCTGGGGGTCTAAGGAATCCAACCATATACAACAACCTTTTATAGCAGACCGTGTCTGTTTTCACAAAAAATGGGGGGTTTGCCCCCTACTATTTTTTTGCCCCCTACTACCAACTATTTTTGAGATCAGCTTAGTTCATATTCAAGCAGGAGCTGCATGGAGGACTATGACGAGAATACGTGAAACTGGTACTGATGACAATATAAGCAGTTGAGGAAGAAAGCCCACACCCTCCAAAAAGTGATGTTAAGTATCTCAGGGTATGTTATATACATGATGATCCACTAGAGATCTTGTGAGTGACCTAGCTGGAAGTACGAATGTGTATATATATATATACACACACACACACACACCACCCAACATCAGACCACCATCAGTGGTATGTACCTGGTTGGATGATAATGTTACTAAATGGATTGGTCGACATGGTACTGTGGAGTGGGCTGCAAGATCCCCAGATCTTAATCCCATGGATTATTCCTTCTGGGGATACGTCAAGTTAAAAGTGTATGAAACTAAAATTAGGAACACTGAGCATTTAAAGCAACACATAACTGAGTAATGTGTGCTGCTTAATGGAGATGACAATTCATTTGAACGGGTTCATAGGAACTTCAAAGACCACATTAACCAATGCATTAATGTGGATTGAGCATACTTTGAACATGCAGTGTAACAAGGATATTGAATAAAAATCATTTTCTTGAATTGCCTACGTTTACAGACTTTATTATGGCCACCCTTTGGTGGCAATTTGTTTTTGTTTTTTAGAAACTTTCACAAAGTAATTTAAAATGAAACGTTTTAAAAATGAAACGTTCCGTTTCTGTTTTTGTGTTTTATGTGTTAGCTCTTACACGAGCCTCGACTTTGTATTAAAAAAAACCAAAAAAAAAAACCGTAACCCCACAAATATCTAATGCACATAAGTATTCGACCATCTGGGTCAATACTTCTTAGAAGGGCCTTTAGCAGCAATTACAGCTCCAAGTTTTATTGGGAATGTCTGTATCAGCTTTGAACATCTGGATTTGGGGAGTTTCTCCCATTCTTCCTTGCAGATTTGCTCAAGCTCTGTCAAGTTTTTTTTTTTTTTTTGGATGGGGAGCGTCATTGAACAGCAATCTTCAAGTCTTTCCACAGATTCTTTATGGGATTCAGGTCTGGGCTTTGGTTGGGCCACTGAAGGATTTTCACGTTCTTGTTCAGCAGTCAATTCCAGTTTTGCTTTAGCTGTATGCTTGGGGTCATTGTCCTGTTGGAGCGTAAATCTTCACCACAGTCTAAGGTCTTTTGCACTCTGAAGCAGGTTCTCCTCAAGGATTTGCCTGTATTTGGCTCCATTCATTGTTCTTTCTATCCTTCCAAGTCTCTCAGTCCCTGCCACTGAAAAGCATTTCCATAGCATTATGCTGCCACGACCATGCTTCACGGTAGGGAAGGTGTTAGATGGGTGGTGAGCTGTGCTTGGTTTCCATCAGACGTAGCGCTTTGCATGCAGCCAAAGAGTTCAATGTTCGTCTCATCAGACCACAGAATTGTTTGCATCATAATCTCAGATTCTTTCACTTGCCTTTTTGCAAACTCCAAGTGTGCTGTCATGTGCGTTTTCCTCAGGCGTAGCTTCCGCCTGGCCATCTCCTATAAAGCCTGGATTTGTGAAGTGCTGCAGAGACTGTTGTCCTTCTGGCAAGTTCTCCCATCGAAGCCAAGGAACTCTGTAGTTCTGTCAGAGTGGTCAATGGTTTCTTGGTCACCGCCCTGACAAAGTCCTTCTTGCCCAGCCGTTGCTCTGTTTGCTCTAAAGGCCAGCTCAAGGAAGTCTTTGTAGTTCCATATTATTTCATAATGATGGAGCTCGCTGTGCTCTTGGGAACTCTTAACACTCTAGAAATTGTTTTATAACCTTCCCCAGATTTATGCCTCCTCACAATTCTACGGCCAGTAGACTGCCTCACGGAGTCCAGACTGCCTCACGGAGTTCTTCGGCCAGTTCCTTGAACTTCATGATCGAGTTCCTGCTCTGACATGCACTGTCAACCGTGGGACCTTATATACATAGAAAGGTGTGTTTCTTTTTAAATCATGTCCATTAAATTGAATTGGCCACAGGTGGACTCCAATCAAGTTGTACAGACATGTCAAGGATCACAGGAAATTGGATGCACCTGTGCTCAATTTGGAGTGTCATAGCAAAGGGGCTGAATATTTATTGACTTAACATTCCAGCTTTTCATTTTTAATTATTTTGTATAAATTTCTAAAAAAAACAAATTCCACTTTGACATTATGGGTTATTTTGTGTAGATCGTTTACAAAAAAATATTAATTTATCCATTTTAAATTCAGGCTGTAACACAGCAAAATGTGAAAAATATTCAAGGGGTGTGAATACTTTGTGAAGACACTGTATTTATATACACTATACATACAATCAAGATAAAAATTAATAAATTGTGTGCTCCCAACAAGCAATCCTTGATAAATTGATCATGTAATGTTCCATCACACTTGGCCTGTGCACACAGTGTGTGTGATTTCTCCTCACCTGGTAATTGCATGATAATAGTAGATCTTTCCCTCCGTGTCAGTGGCCGTCCGCCAGTTTGCTGGAAGTGTGATAGCCTTGGGCTTCGGTGGAGAGGGCGGCGGTAACTCCAGGGGGTCACTTTGAGATAATACAGCCTGCTGCACAGGCTGTCAGACAACACATTCACATAAGCCTGATCCCATTCCTTCCCCACCTTCTGAAGCAAAATGTGTTTGTGCAAAAGATCCCAAGCACACACTTATCGTTGGATAGGTTTACAAATAATCTACCATGCTTTATTTAAATCTCAATTCAGTTATTTGACTGGTTAACAGACTCACCTGCTGAACAGTATCAATTGATGGTCCTGGCTGAATGAAAGGGACAACAGGAGGAGCCTGTGCGACAGTGGCTGCCACAGGCACCAAGCCAGTCTGTTGCCCACCAAAGTAATGTTGGCTTTGCATGTATTGGGGTGGTGGCTGCACATACGGCTGGAAAAACCACAGAGGCAAGAAAAAAAATCATTTTACAAAACCTGTGTGTGAATAAAGCAGAAAATCTGTACTAAACTACACGAGATTAGCAATTTCCCTTTGCTGCTTATATCTTGGCGTAAAAAGCTGCATGTGATAGAGGCAAGATGCAGCGGAGTACAAATTCCAATGATAACATTTTTAAAGGGTAAAATTATACCCATTTTGTATTCAATACTTAACTCTGTTTGCCACCTTAAAGATAAAATAAGTTTTCCCCACAACATGAATATGTGCATCCCAAAACAAGTTAACACTATCTTCCCCATTATAAACCTTTGTATCTCGGATCAATTAGCTAACGGAAACCATCAAATTAAATTAAAACTAGAACTGCCACTTTAAAACTGCTGGCAGTGATGACCGGTTTACTAGCACTCACTTTTGATACAACCCCACTGTTGATACAACCCCACTTTTGATACAACCCCACTTTCATTGGACATGCTTTGACACAACCCCCTTGGGATACAACCCCGACACACACACACACACACACACACACACACACACACACACACACACACACACACACACACACACACACACACACACACACACACAAACACGCGCACACCGCTACCCCCACACGCACACACATATCCAGACAAACGCACATCCCCCTCCCCCCACCCCCCAAGACACATCCCCCACACACAACCCCCCCCCCCCATCCCCACACACACACACATTCCCCCTACCCCCCACCCACATACAAACACACAAACACATGCACACATCCCCCACCCCAACCCCCCCCCCCCCACACACACACACACACACACACACACACACACACACACCCCACCCTAACACACACACAAACACACGCATACATCCCCCAACACACACACACACACACACACACACACACACACACACACACACACACACACACACACACACACACACACACACACACACACACACACATACACACACACACCCACCCCTAACACAAACACACGCACACATCCCCCCACCCCCCCCCAACCCTAACACACATGCACACACACAAACACCCCCACACGCACACCCCTCCACACATACACACACACACACACACACACACCCCCCACCTCGACACATACACACCCCAACCCCTCCACACACACACACATATCCACCCCCCCCCACACCCACACATCCCCCCACACACACACACACACACATCCCCCCCCCCCGCCACACACACACACACACACACCCTCCACACATACACACACAAACACACACACACACACACACACACACACACACACACACACACATCCAACCCCCCTCCTCCACACGCACACCCCAACCCCTCCCCCCCCACCCACATACACACATACCCCCCCCCCCAACCCACACACACACACACACACACACAGACATCCACACACACGCACATCCATACACACACACACAAACACACACACACACATCCCCCCCACCCCATCCATTAAAAAAAATATTTTCGTTTAATTAACGATATCTGCCACCCGTGGAAGAACGTCCTGCCGTGGCATGACGTCATCCGTGGCCCGTGCCGTATGTCAGCGTAGAACGAGGTATCCCGTCGATCTAACTTGGTCAAATTTTTCATGATTGTCACCAAATTTGTTGTGGTATTTTGTTAACTCATCCGAGGCAATACGACAATCGAAATCCGATTTGAAATCGGAGCCAAAATGACGCCGTAAGGTGTGCCTGCACGTGTGGATATTTTACCTGTGGAAGATTCACTTTGGAAATACGACCCATTTAAAATGTTAGATTTTGGATAACTTCGTCATTGTAAATCGGATTTCCACAAAATAAAGGTCACCATTGCTTGCAGATACCTCTCTTTCTCCTTAAAATTGAAGACAGGATGAACTTCAGAGCGAGAAATAAGCCGAGGCGGCGGAGAGTTTTACAATGTGATTTTCCAATGTAAATGACAATATCGTGTAGTTTTACGAAAATTCATCAGAATTTGCCCAGATTTGTTGCATTCGAATGTTAACACCCTCTAGCGACTGTCAAATCCGAAGACAATTTAATTTCGAGCTACCCTTAGCTCGTGAGGTGGTTATGTCACATGGCATGGTCAAAAAAAGTGTTGTGGTTCTTTTTCTTCAGGCAATAACAACTTCTAGTTTCCAGACCGTACATCCAATCATCTTGAGATTTTGCAAACTTGTTACTCTTCATGACTTCTACTGGAGTATGAAGTTTCACGTCGATCAATAAAGCGGTTCAAGAGATTTCCATTAAAAAAAAAATTCGTTTAATTAATGATATCTGCCAAACCACGTGACCTATCGCAAATTCTTAAATGACATTTTAGTAGACTGACATGCTGAACAGATCTGTGAATTTTCTCCTCGATTGGATCAAAAATGAGGGAGGAGCTAGGTTTTAAAGGTTCATACTTTAAAACGTCATAACTCTGAAACCATGTGTCGAATGACTTCGCCCTAGCTGACTTTTTTGTTCGTCGTGGATATGCGATGCTGCTTGCAAAGTTTGGCCTCGATCTGTTCAGCCGTTGCAGAGAAAAAGGGGTTTTCGTGTTTTCACGAAAAACAATATGGCTGCCGAACCACGTGACCTGCGACGTCATAATTACCATTAAAATATTCTACAGACCGAGTCCCTCCTATGGTGAAAATTTTTATCTCAATCGGCCCTATTATTGCAGAGAAAATGTTTTTTTAAGGAAATTAAAACTGAAAATGGCAATAGCACTGGGAGACATGGCCTGGCAGGACAAAATGGTGTGTTTCTTCTTCTTTCAACAATAAAGACATAGCTTCGCGACCGTACATCCAATCATCTTGAAAGTTTGCACACTTGTTTCGCTTGATGAGAGCCACATTGCATTAAAAATTCAAGTCGATCCATGCAGTGGTTCAAAAGTTACAAGCTTTTTAAAATTTAAACTTCCATTATTTATTGCGGCCAAACCATGTGACTTATCAAAACGTCTCAAGTAACGGTGAAACATCCCCCCATGAGGAACATTTCTGTAAAGTTTCCACTCGATATCTCCACAAATTATGGAGGTGATTCCATTTCTAGTTTGAAATTTTAAAACGTCATAACTCTGAAACCACGTGTCGGATGACATCGTGCTCGCTGACGTTTTTGTTCGCCATGGGTATGCGAATATGCATGCCAAGTTTGGGCTCGATCCGTTCAGCCGTTGCGGAGAAAAAGGGTTTTTTGTGTTTTTTCACGGAAAACAAGATGGCGGCAGAACCGTGTGACGTATGACTTCGAAAATTTTCGCATTCAGAGTTTTTTTTAACTAAGCATCTGGGAAAAAAATCTCATTTTCGGGGGAGAAAAATTGTGTTTGACGAATTCTAACCTCAACGTTAGCATTTTTGATATACTCAATACACATGTTTTTTGTTCCCATTGCAGAGTTCTTTAGAATGAGCCATTCCTCAAATTTTTCCATTGAGCCGTTTCGGAGATACAGAGGGGCAAAGTTGAAGGTGTTTTACAAGATGGCGCCCATACCACGTGACCTATGACGTCATCATCAGCATTAAAAAATTATACGAGCCTAGCCGATCATTTGATGAAAATTTCCTGTCAATCCGACCAGCGGTTGATGAGAAACTTAATTATGAAGTTTTCGGAGGTGCAAAATAGGGTGGAAGAATAATAATAAGAAAAACTCTAGCAGTAATAATAGGTTTCTCTCCATTTCATGGAGAGTAAACCTAACTAGAACTGCCACTTTAAAACTGCTGGCAGTGATGACCGGTTTACTCGCACCCACTTTTGATACAACCCCACTTTTGATACAACCCCACTTTCATTGGACATGCTTTGCCACAACCCCCTTGGATACAACCCTGATAAACACACACACACACACACACACACACACACACACACACACACACACACACACACACACACACACACACACACACACATCCCCCCACCCCGAACACACACACACACACACACACACACACACACACACACACACACACACACACACACACACACACACACACACACACACACACATCCCCCTACCCCAAGTTTTCGGAGGTGCAAAATAGGGTGGAAGAATAATAAGAAGAAAAACTCTAGCAGTAATAATAGGTTTCTCTCCATTTCATGGAGAGTAAACCTAACTAGAACTGCCACTTTAAAACTGCTGGCAGTGATGACCGGTTTACTCGCACCCACTTTTGATACAACCCCACTTTTGATACAACCCCACTTTCATTGGACATGCTTTGCCACAACCCCCTTGGATACAACCCTGATAAACACTCACACACACACACACACACACACACACACACACACACACACACACACACACACACACACACACACACACACACACACACACACATCCCCCCACCCCCAACACACACACACACACACACACACACACACATCCCCCTACCCCCACCCACACCCCTCCCCCCAAACACACACACACACACACACACACACACACACACACACACACACACACACACACACACACACACACCCCCACCCCACCTACTCACACACATCCCTCCACCCCCACACACACACACATCCCCCTTACACACACACACATCCCCCTTACACACACACACACACACACACACACACACACACCCCACCCCCAACACACACACACACACACACATATATCCACACACACACACACACACAAACACGCGCACACCCCTCACCCCACACGCACACACATATCCAGACAAATGCACAACCCCCTCCCCCCACCCCCCAAGACACATCCCACACACACATCCCCTGACACACACCCCCACCCCCCCACACACACACATCCCCACACACACACACACACACACACATGCACACGTCCTCCCACCCCCACCCCCAACACACACACACACACACATATCCCCCCACCCCTAACACACACACAAACACATGCACACATCCCCCCACCCCCTCCCAACCCTAACACACACACAAACACCCCCACACCCCTCCCCCCACACGAACACCCCTCCACACATACACCCCTCCACACACACGCACATCCACACACACAAACACACGCACACATCTCCCCACCCCACTCCCAACACACACACACACACACACACACACACACACACACACACACACACACACACACACACACATCCCTCCACACATACACACACACACACATATCCATCCCCCCCTCCTCCACATGCACACCCCAACCCCTCCACACACACACACATATCCACCCCCCCCCACACCCACACACACACATCCCCCCACACATATCCCTACACACACATCCCTACACACACACACACACATCCCCCCCACACACAGCCACACACACACACACACACACACACACCCCTCCACACATACACACACAAACACACACACACACACACACATATCCAACCCCCCTCCTCCACACGCACACCCCAACCCCCCCCCCCCCCCCCCACATACACACATATCCCCCCCACCCCCAACCCCCACACACACACACACAAATATCCACACACACGCACATCCATACACACACACAAACACACACACACCCCCCCCACCCCATCCATTTAAAAAAATATTTTCGTTTAATTAACGATATCTGCCACCCGTGGAAGAACGTCCTGCCGTGGCATGACGTCATCCGTGGCCCGTGCCGTATGTCAGCGTAGAACGAAGTATCCCGTCGATCGAACTTGGTCAAATTTTTCATGACTAGGGCATGCCCGTACTATATATAAGCTAGGACGTGCCCGTACGTGGGTGCCCGTTCCTTGCCAAAAAAAAAAAAAAAAAAAAATTTGTGTAGGGGTGTGTGTGTGTGTGTAAACATCCTAGGGCGTGCCCGTACGTGGGTGCAAAAAAACATGCGTGCAAACAACAACAACAAAAAAAAACTTTGAAACCACGTGGCAGTAACGACCACAGAACCCCCCTCCCTCTATTTACATGAATGGTTTGGTCCATTCGCAACGACCACAGAACCCCCCCCTCTATTTACATGAATGGTTTGGTCCATTCGCAAAGCCAAAGCGAACGACCACAGAACCCCCCCCTCTATTTACATGAATGGTTTGGTCCATTCGCAAAGCCAAAGCGAACGACCACAGAACACCCCCCCCCCCCCCCCTCTATTTACATGAATGGTTTGGTCCATTCGCAAAGCCAAAGCGAACGGCGAACGGCTAAATCGCCATAGCTCGGTAAGTACTTGTCCGATTAATTTCAAACCTTGAAAAGGCACATCCTCGGGTCCCCAGCAATATACCTGGCAAGTTTCAAGTATATCGGACCGGTAGTTGTCGAGAAACAGCGGTCACAGACAAACAAACAAACGTACAAACGTACAAACGTACAAACAAACACACAGAGATTACTGGAATTATAGATAGATTGTCACCAAATTTGTTGTGGTATTTTGTTAACTCATCCGAGGCAATACGACAATCGAAATCCGATTCGAAATCGGAGCCAAATTGACGCCGTAAGGTGTGCCTGCACGTGTGGATATTTTACCTGTGGAAGATTCACTTTGGAAATGCGACCCATTTAAAATGTTAGATTTTGGATAACTTCTTCATTTTAAATCGGATTTCCACAAAATAAAGGTCACCATTGCTTGCAGATACCTCTCTTTCTCCTTAAAATTGAAGACAGGATGAACTTCAGAGCGAGAAATAAGCCGAGGCGGCGGAGAGTTTTACAATGTTATTTTCCAATGTAAATGACAATATCGTGTAGTTTTAAGAAAATTCATCACAATTTGCCCAGATTTGATGCATTCGAATGTTAACACCCTCTAGCGACTGTCAAATCCGAAGACAATTTAATTTCGAGCTACCCTTAGCTCGTGAGGTGGTTATGTCACATGGCCTGGTCAAAAAAAAGTGTTGTGGTTCTTCTTCTTCAGGCAATAACAACTTCTAGTTTCCAGACCGTACATCCAATCATCTTGAGATATTGCACACTTGTTACTCTTCATGACTTCTACTATAGTATGAAGTTTCACGTCGATCAAGAAAGCGATTCAAGAGATATCCATTAAAAAAAAAAATTCGTTTAATTGACGATATCTGCCAAACAACGTGACCTATCGCAAATTCTAAAATGACATTTTAGTAGACTGACATGCTGAACAGATCTGTGAAGTTTCTCCTCGATTGGATCAAAAATGAGGGAGGAGCTAGGTTTTAAAGGTTCATGCTTAAAAACGTCATAACTCTGAAACCATGTGTCGGATGATGTTGCCCTCGTTGACTTTTTTGTTCGTCATGGGCATGCGATTCGGCTTGCAACGTTTGGCCTCGATCTGTTCAACCGTTGCAGAGAAAAAGGGTTTTTTTGTGTTTTTTCACGGAAAACAAGATGGCGGCCGAACCATGTGACGTGTGACTTCGAAATTTTTTGCAATCTGAGTTTTTTTTAACTAAGCATCTGGGGGACAAAATCTCATTTTC